>NC_083621.1:11635224-11695224 GCF_963584025.1 Labrus mixtus | reverse complement strand
TAAAAAAAAAATAAAAAAAAATCTGCGCATCAGTGATATTTTGTGGGTTCACGTTGCCAGTCTCCCGGTCCGTCTGTCTCCTCCTCCGACCACGAGGTGAGTTTTGTCGGTATATCCCGGTGTTATTGTCTGATGAAGGAGCGCCCCGGTGGTACACCTTGCGTCCATTCCTGCCATTTGAACTGATTTTTAATCACATCGAAATGAATAATTCAAGCGACGGTAGTCTTCACTACGCCAGCAGGCTTTACTCGTGTCCCGGTGTTCAGGACGTGATGGACAGGTTGAAATCCGATTAAAATTAAAAATGAAGCAACAAAAGACTGACCTTTTTTTTTCTCTTTGTTAAGCCTCCTGGTTTTGCTGGCTGCGGCCAATGATCAAAGTTATAGTGTCGGGTCAGTGTAAAGCTAATATCGATTATTTTAAGAGCATTTCTAAAGCGTTTATGGACTATAGACACGGTCGATGCGTGGGGTTTTCACTTTCACAGCCCATATTAAGCCTCGGACTATTGAGTATCAAACGTATACGATACAAAATAACAGTCCGAATACGAGACATTTTGCACCACACTGAATGGCATTCATCTACGTATTCACGAACACGTCGTGTGCAGTGATTATGGAGATCCATGCTGTCGTATGCGCAGTGAAATCTCCGTCACCGGCTACAGATTGGAGATGAACGGACTAAATCCTGACGGATCAGGGGGATGCCAGGAGTCTGGGTAGTAAAACACGCACATTGTGAATGGGCGTAGGCGATGTGCAGACACTCTGGGACAGTCGCCTCTCCTTTTTTTTTTTTTTTTCTTTCTCTGCTCGTGTCCTTTGGCCAGTAGCAGCCTCTTTCCTGCGCTATTCCGTGCCGTGCCAGGCATGATAAGCTCAACACAACTAGACCGGAACAATGCGTTTTGCTGTTCTGGGGCCTTCATTTAATGCATGACATGATTTAATATGACTGCTGATTGCGGTTCCATTTAAACACGTGTATTACCACAGCCATCACTGTGCATAGAGACATCACTCAAGATAATCACTGAGTTTAAAAAAACAACATTATCATATGCAGCTGCTCATTGTGGTACACACACTGAAGCACACCAATGAATGAATGAATGCCAGCGAAGAAGTGCAGATGATCTGCTTTTTCTGTGGATTCTCAGTGTTTTGCTTTCACACATGTCTGCACAGTTTGTGCGTGCCACTGCTGCAGGCTCTGTGCTATGACTCAGGGATGTATGCTACAACATGTGATGGGAGATGCTTGCTGCTCCGAGGTTACTCTGCCAGAGGAGGAATACGCCAGGCAAGAGCGTCCACATCAGTGCAGACTTGATGCCTGGCTGCATTAGCCTCGATCTGCCCTGCTGACTGCTCCTGTGTCCCACTTACAGCAGCCAGCCAGCCAGCCATCCTCTTCCTCTCTCTTCCTCTTTAGTCTTAGCTTCGAATGTCTCCAGGGCACGCTGTGAAGCTGGGATGGTGTTTGTTATGGGCCAACCCAATGCCTTGATCAACTTGATCATTAGATGAATCAATAAGTGAAACTGTTTAGGAATGTGATTCATGTTGTTGCAGCTATTGACTAATGGCAGCTTTGGATTTGTCAATATTGGTTGGTCTGAGAGCGAAAGATGAATCAATACCTGGATGGACTGGGGTGAAAGGTGCAGGTGGAAATGACAGCAGATGGATAGATGATTGTGTAGACTGATATATGTAGTGCAGATAGAAATCAGAACAGAGGTGGGGTGTACCGTAAATGTGTATTTTCCCCCTCAAACTGTACCCATGCTTCTCTTGCAGTGGAAAAAGGAGACGTGACCTCATTGATGTGACAGCTCCATGGTGATGGCACAATTGACTGGCAATGATGCCATAATGTAGGCCAACTCTATTTCTGCACAAAGCTAATGTAAAATGTTTTTGACTTAAGTAAAGCAATGCTTCATAACCAGGTTTGTCCTCTTCTATTCTTTGCTGTGATAGAAATAAATAAAATCATACTGTGGCTATATATATATAAGTATTATCCAGAGCCCAGAGGCCTTTTGTAGCTGCTGGCTCACTGGCCCCACTCTTATTACTTTACCTTTACTTGAAGATAAGCCCTCTATTGTGCAGTTATTTGAAGGATCACTGAGTTGAGGAAATTGGCTCAGACAGCAACAGAAGAGGCAGACAGTTTTCCAGACTTACAACATCTATCATTCTCTAACAGCCAAAGACTTTCCCCAGACATCAAGATCTTCCTCTCCTCTCCTCTGTCTGTCTGTCTTTCTCGCTGTCTGTCCCTCTCCAGAACCATCGATAAAGATTTGTTAGACAACACAGCGAGTGCACTATTAATCTTCAAAGGACCCATTATTTAATAGTTCACTGGGGAACTCGAGCCTCGCCAGGTCGCGGATGAAAGGGGAAATGAAATGAGCGGTGCACGTTGAGCCCTGTCTTCATAATGCTAATGGAATGAGCTGACAGGCTGAATGAAAAACAGGAAATATGCTCGAGCCTGAAAGACAGGTAAAAGAGAAATAACCAGAAAAACACAACAAGCATCGATGACAATCAGCAGACTTAAACATCCAAACTACTGTTTGACAGCTGACTTTAATAGATGTTTTTATATCGTTCCCTCAGTGGATTTTAGTGCTAGATTAACTTACGTTTGCATTTTTAATTTGGACGGGGTCCAGAACATAGACAATACCACACAGTTTGTAAAACATGAACTGGTTCATTAGCCCGTCATCCCTACAGGAACACACACAAACTAAACAACTGTACAATAACAACAAGATTTAAAACTCTGCTAGCAGCTCTGTCAGACTCCACTGAAGCACAGCTCTGTTTGGGCTGAATGCTCACATCAGCATGCTAACATATAAGCAATGACAGAATTAACATGTCATGGTCATGCTTACTTACAATTAGAGGCAGTTAGTTTCTTGAATAGTTAGGGCTTATGAAATGTCATTCATGGCCCAAGAAAAACATGTTAAAGAATCAATGACGTAATTAAACTATATCCTACAAGATTGATGAATTTGGGTATCAAATTAGTAGCTAACCATCTGGATGCTTTTGATCAATTTGACCAAAAACAGAGATTTTAACCTGCTGCTGGTAAAAGTCTGGATCCCAAATAGCATTTTGATTAATCTTCTGGGAACCACAAATGTCAGTGCCAAAGTGCTTTTCCAATCCATCATGTAGACAGTTAAGATATTAAATGAATAAATGAAAATTTGACCTGACATGGATCACAAACGCTATCAGACTTCATCCTCCGAGGAACCACAAATATCTTAAGTAAGGAATGGGTTAAAAAAAAAAAAAAGATTCTAAGTGATGTAATATATCCCCTCTGTTGTTAATATGAGTTGTTACCATCAGGGTAAAGTTAAAGAGTAATCTCTGTTTACACGCTCTGAAAAAATCAACAACAGAACTAAAGGTTTGGGGTCCTGGATGTGGTATCGAAGGGTTCAGATTTCCATCTGTAGTACAAGTAGTATTGTCTACTAGCATTGCAGCAGGCTTTGGGTGTATGCAGGAAAACAGTGAGCAAAAGGGGCCGAACACACCCACCGTTAAGCAATCCTGAATCTTATCTATTGTTTTGCAACACCCACTTCATGCTTGTTCTTAATGTTGCTTGTCAGATTGTAAAAAATGACTCCCACAAAAAAAGAAGTCATTGTAAAAAGTCCTCTAAATATTTTGTTGCTCTCAGAGACTATGTCCCTGTCAGATGATGAATTTAAGTGTTCCAGGATTGTTTTCAGAGTAACCCCCCCCCCCTGCAGAATACTGAGTTCAGAGATCTTACAAAGCCTCCAGTATAGCTAACTAAAAGAAATCCATGTCATAGAATATAGTGATGTCGTTCTTATTTGTCATTTTTGTAATGTCTTTAGTTGTTGTAGCTGTCTGACAGCACAGACACTTAATGAATCTCCAAAGAGGTAAACAAAGGAAGAAACTAATCAAATCATCATCAGTGGCAGAACAGACCAACAACAGAGCATTTCAGTCATAAAGTAAATCTGACATTACCGTCATACATAATAAACAACTTGAGAAAAGGCAGCCGATCATCAAAACAGTTTTAACTCACGTTCAAAATCATTTCATGAATGATCAATTTGAGTTCTTCATAATCATCCTCTTTACAGGGAAAAAAAAAACAATGTAAAAAATGCTGCATGAAAGGACTCCCTATAATTCCATTTTGCACACCCCTGAGTTTCCAAAATTGAAATCTGTGTCACTGAGAACCTCAGGAGCCTGCTTATTAATGCATGAAGAAAGAAATTCCAGTACCAGCAAGTTTTTAATTTCTTGAGAAGATGGCAGAGGGAAGATTTTATTGTATTTCTATTTTATATGTCCAGTTATATAATTTTATATCTGATTATTGCAGAATCTGACGTGACAATGAAGTTGCACAATATCTTAAATACGACGATGTCATGAAATGCTTTTCATTATTTGTTGCATGAACAAGAACCAGTCTCTAATGGGTGTAAATGGTTGCTTTTGTAACCTTTTGTTTCTCTTTTTTTTTGTCAGGAATTAAAATGATGTTTATTCTGCACTTCTTTTATTCCTCATATAAATCTTTGGAGGACTAGTTGACTGCTTCACTTGTTCCTCACTTTTACAACTTTTGCATTCATTCTATCTGAGGTAATCCAGCTGCCTCACATAAACCTGCCTGCCCCTCCCACACACACACATTATACAGATATTCACACACTTTATTTTTTGCCAAATGTGCTGCTGTTGGACTGAACGTTCACTGATCTCTGTGTCCAAACTCGTTGGCAGCAACTGTGAGCCAAAATGAGTTGTCAAGTTGCTGAATCAACCCCAGCTGCTGCTGCTGCTATGCTGAGCCTCATTTGTTGCAGCTGTGTCCGGTGTGTCATATTCGACTGGAAAGGAGAGAGTGTGTGTGTGTGTGTGTGTGTGTGTGTGTGTGTGTGTGTGTGTGTGCCCGCATTACCAGTCCTAATTCATTAATGTGAACAGCTGATCGACAAGACTTTGCTGATAAATTCCCCCCTGTCAATCAGTTTGTCATAGCCATTAGCTTGGATTATGTCAGCAGCTGTATGTGGTGGACACATTGTCCACCTCTTGGGCCAGGTCCAGGTGTGTGTGTGTGTGTGTGTGTGTGACCTGCCGTGGCCCGCTCTGGCCCAGCAGTGCTAATTGGTCTGTTTTCTATCCAGCTGGCTGCACAGAAGCTGCTAGTTCATTGGCACCTCTCAACCCCTGAAGAGAGAGGGAGAGGAAGAGTACTTGTATGAACTGCATGCAGGCTCATACCAGGAGACAGGACTCAATAGCTGACTGTTTAGACCAAGACAGAGAGACATTGTTGAAGAAAATAAACATGGAGGTGGGGGCATTGACTCAGGGAATTTCGACATATATATTTTTAAGACAGTGGCTACAGTAGTCATGGATACAGTAGGAAACATGGGGGAGAGAGTGGGGTATTACATGAGGGAAATAGCCACAGGTTGGACTCTAACCATGGGCGCCTTACAAGGGGCACAACTTAACAACAACTTCACAGGAGTGAGACAGTGTTCATGACCTAACAGGTCTTGTATGTCATAGTTAGAGGAGTGAAAGGATAAAGTGAGGAGAGAAAGTAGGGAAAGTAAAAGGCCAGGCAGGCTACAATGCGTGCTGATGAGCTGTGTGTGTGTGTGTGTGTGTGTGTGTGTGTGTGTGTGCGTGTGCGTGTGTGTCGGCAGCATGGGGACTAAAGGGCACGACAGCGCAGCACAGAATTCCAGATTACTATTGATTGTGAACCAGATTAGCAGCAGACTCATCACCAGTTTGCAGACACTGGATCTTTACTGCCAAGGATCAGAAGGAAATGTTGTCAAACCGATATAGAAAGACGGGAACCAATCTCTTCATTTAAGACAGCCTGTAGTCAAGACAAAAAAAAAAAGAAGACAAATGGGCTGTTGTTTTATTTAAGCAATGCTTGGCTGTATATCAATGTCTGACTCGTGGATTTATTTGCTCTCAGTTGGTGAAGAAAAGCATCATTGGTCAGATTTTTCTTCACTCCCCCTGTATGTCTCACTGTAGATACTTTTGTTCTTTCTTTTCTTCCCCCTGCAGCTTCACTCTCTCTCTCTTTTTCTTTGCCGCTGCCCTCTTCACCCTCTTTAAAATTCTCCCCCATCCCTCCCCCCCCCCCCCTCTGCAATATCCTGCCTTTTCTTTCTTTTCATTCTTTGACCAATTCTCTTTTCTGTATCCCTTCTCCTTTTTCTCTGCCCCCTTTAGAGCCCCCTCCCCTCTCCCCGCCCCCATACGTCTCTCCTGTGGCTCTCTCTTCTTCTGCGCTCCCCTTTCCTTGTTGCCACTGTTTGCAAAGTGGCAGAAGGCCTAGCTAGCTGCATTAGCACCATGCATTATTCATGTGCCCTGCAGTCTGTGTGGGTCTAGGCCCTGTGCTGGCTTTTCACCGGGACACAGGGCCTGATTGAAGAGCCGCACAGATGGGACTATCAATTCCTTGATTTGTGCTCCCTCTTGTAGTTGAAAGCTCTGTGGAGTTAGAGTTTACTTCACAGATCAACAGTCAAGTCCACAATAAGGCGGTTCCCTTATTCTAGATCAAGAATGTTTAGTCAGCATCTCAGCTTGTTCAACAGCAAGACTTTTCACTACAAAGTGTGTATTTTATCCCCAAACCAGAGGCTAGCTAAGGTTTCAGTCATATCTGGCCCTGATGTTCATACGAAAGACTTGGCCTCATTTATTATTGGCTGATATCTCTGTCTGCCTGGCAGCATTTCTCTCTCCCCCACATCCGGAATCACAGGCTGTCTTCTTTGCTTTTAGAGCGCGCCCCAGTAAGAAATGTTAACTGAACTGGGCGGTATGAAATTTTAATTTAGACAACCAGACGGAGATGGAGTGCCTCCTCTCCACATCGCCTTGTGAGAGAGAAAGAGAAAGAGAGAGAGAGAGAGAGGGAGAAAGAGCCTTGGGGACCAGAGGAGGGGCCTCTTGGAAAACCACAACCACATAGCTGGTTTGGACTCGCCTCTGCTCTGCTTGACATACTTCTGTGTTCTCTCTGAAATCCTCAACAACTGGAACAGTTCTGTTACAACAAATAGGTTAAAAATCCAAAGGCAGATACAGCTGATCGGACTTAATCACACTCGAAATCCTGTCTTTTCACACTTCATTCTAATTATAAACCCACTGTGTGGTTATTGTGCATCTTGTTTATGGGATCTGACAGCTCTTCCAAACAGCGCTCCTCTGCTCTGCACAGGTGGCCGCGACCAGGTTGGGATTGGCCCTGATGATCACACGGAGCCCCCTCCACCTCTTTTCAGCCAATCTCGGAGGGGCTGCAGAGCTGATGTCTCAGAGGGCGAGAGGGTATTTGTGTTCTGGAGTCTTGAAGAGACAAGCCACATCACGGTGAGTCACACTCGCGCAGTCTTTGGATGAAACTGAAGGATATTGTGCCGCTCTCTGAAAACATGCAGGAAAGATTGAGACTAGAATGCGTGGTTTGTCTTTTTGTGCATTTTTCTCTCTACTTTAACTTTAACTAATGAGAAATACCTTATTTTTATTTCAAGGGTCGAACCAATGATACACACTTAACATGTCTGCCTTTACACCTACTGGAGCATGGCTTTTAACAAAGTAACATTGGTGTGCTGTTATTGTCAAGAGTGAGGATTGTAAACACCTTGAACTAAGGATGAGCATGTCTATAAAAAAAATGGCTGGCTGCACTGCCCGAAGAGACTGTCATCTGAGACGACTACCTGACTTAGCAAGGACACTGAGGTTAGACAGAGGGGGAGAGAGAGAGAGAGAGAGAGAGAGAGAGAGAGAGAGAGAGAGAGAATGAAAGTCTGAAGAGAGACAGAAGGAGAATATCTGCAAAAAACAAGTCACCTGACTCAGCACTGACCGCTACACACACATACATACACAACACATACACACCTATACACCTGCAAGTGTTCTTCTGCACATCCCAAAACAACAACACTATTGGTAGACCGGACATGTTTTAGGATCTAAATGACACTGATTGCTCTCAGCGATTTAACGGGGGCGTTTGTGTTAACAATCAGACTCGGCTCCTTCCTTGTGCGCAGCTGTCATCCACCTCTCCTCACTCATCCCTCGCCAATCTGCCTCAATCTGGATAAGCTAGAGGTGCTAAACTGACACCCTGGCCTGTGTGGGGCGGTGCAAAACGAGGGGCTTTAATCCTCTTAAAAGGCAAGACCTACACTGTTTGATTTAATCATACTGTGAGATGTTAGTCATCACTGGACAATAGTGATCACTTAAACAGAGGTGAGATTAGATTTTAGCGGCTGATCGTTTAAAAAGCGTGAAAGACATGACTTTACTCACAGCAGGTCTGTTTAACATCCTCTATGTATTGTTTCCCCATTACTCAACACTTTAAGTACAGTGAAGTAATAGCGCTCTAATGAGGTTATCTTCCTCATTCATTGGACACCAGCTTGTTTTAGGACACCCCATACAGGTGTGGCAGGAGGCCAGAAAAGTGTTCTGTTTACAGGAAGTCTCGGCCTGCAGAAGTTTCCTCCATGTTTTCAGAGAGCTGATCAAACTCTGCTCCCTGCAGCTAGTGGCCCTTGCCAAGGTGTGGATCATTAAAGTTTCAGCAGGACATTCATCATCATTAGCTGCATTGATCAGGTCTGGGTCACAACTTTTCCAATTCCTGCTAAAGTTTCCTTCAGGTTTGTCTGCCTTGAAGTCAAAGAGATCAACCCAGGTGTGAAAAGCAGATTGAATTCTGCAGTATAACCCTGCCCTCTACAAATGTCGTTGCTGTTGCATGAAACACAAAAGGAAACTTCATGAACATTTACTACACAGGACCCTTTGTAGAGTATATTTGTATCAGTAGATAATAAACCCTGTCAGAGAATTATCAGAGGCTCTACAAGCTCAAAGCCAGCGTATTGATCGGCTGACAGAAACAAAACACAGTTGAGCGGGCTCGTAAGTCTTAAGAATTGGACAGGATTCAATGCTGACCAGATTTGTCTCCCTGGGGTTTGACTGAGCCCCTCTATCCTTCATTATGTCCTGAACACTCTGCTGCTGAAAGGGCAGGATAAGCAGAAGTTTCACAGCTGCAGAGTTGTGGAGAAGAAATGTGCAGATTGTAGCATATTTATGCCAAAGTTCTTCTGTGATTTTCGTTAGTGTGCGATTGTGCAGTCGCGTTTAGGTAATCGGGTCATTTCTATGAACGTGTGTGACATGTGTTGTTGTTCCTCCTGGCAACATTCCTCCCCTCTCCTTTCCTCCCTCAGCCTTCCCTGCTCTGTGTTCACATATCTGATTATTCATCTTATTCAAGTCAGCCTACACGCTCTGAATATAAAAACACAGCAGATGAGATGCTAATTTATCCTGAATGCACAGTCCTACAAAGCAGAACTAAACCCTAAACAATTTCTTCCTCATGTTCTCCCTCCAAATCTTCTTTCCGTGTCTCCTTATCTCTCTGTGTTTGTTTTTTGACATGTTGGGATGATGTCAGGAACTCATACTCTTCTCTCTCTTTGTTTTGTCCCTTCAGATAAATGGAGGAGAAGGAGCGATGTAGGAGCAGGTCTCCGGCTCGGAGGGCAAGTCGGGTGCAGCAGGTGGTGGGAACAATAATACGTCGCACTCGAGAGTCGCTAAGCAGGTGAAGAAGAAAAATAAAAAATAAGAGGTCAAAGTAGAGATCCTCTAAAAGCTCAACTACATGAAAATGAGTTCCTATGAGCTGGCTCCAACTTCTGCATCCCCGTTTCATTTAGTGTGGTCGGTGATTTGTTAGATATTCAAAAATAAATCCTGACATTGCCTGCGTCGTTTCAGCTGTATAAAGTAGCATATGATTAGTGAGTCCTTAGGGAGACATAGGGGTAGATTTTGATGAGAAAACAACCGAGTATGCGGTAGAAAAAGTTGGCTAACAGTAGCAGAAAATGCCGACTCTACACAAACTGCTGCATCGACAACAAACAAAACAACTTATACTGTAAAAAAACAAAAAAAAAAAACAGAAGAAGAAGAAGTTTGGGGTAGAAAACAGCTTAATCCACTTCTAGGCCTTCTGCCAGACTCTGCAGTGGGAAGTGTTTAATATGTGTTATTTATCATTATAAATAGAAAATGTTGCTGGACAATTGATGAGTCAAGGTGACATTTCATTGTGGATAAAAACAGCTTCTTGAGGAGATAGAAACAAAGTAGAAAAATGTTACATGAAATTATAAAACTTGATTACCAGTTTTATTACTTTACTCGCCATCAACGCAAACACATATCCCCTCATTACACCCACACTGTCAAATGCACAACACATTGTTGTGTGCATATTCAAGCCTGACCGTTCCTCGCCCTCTCACACAAACACACCCAACACTTCCCCACAAATATGCTTTCAAAAACCATTTATTTCCTTGTTGTCCGCTACGTGGTTTCTCCCTCTCAGCAGTGGAGGCAGAGCGAAGAGAAAGTCCGTCCAATCACTCTTATTCAATCTTGGGAAAACGTCTCATAATGTCACAACCAGCTGGCCAGAACAGTAGGCCTCAGGGAGAGGAGGTCACTGTGAGATTTCAACACAACATGTAAACATAGTGTTTTATTCCCATGGTGCATTTGATGCGTAGGGGTTTATATGAATGTGAACTTTTCCCTTGCTTTGGCGTTGACTAATGTTGAAGAAGTATTCAGTACATTAAGCTACTTGGCCGGCTGACGTTCATTAGCTGTCACATTTTCATGTGGCGTCACACTCAGTGTGGGAAGCTCAAGTTCTGTTGTCATGTCTCTCTGATTTGTTTCAGGTCTTAAGTCATAAACATATTGAGAATATATACAACAGTAGATTATTTTTATCATTTGCCCAAAAGAGTGTCATTTTTATTCAGACTACTATTGAATCCCTGACAGTTATGAAGAGAAGAAACACTAAAAACTGTTTATGGTTACTTCACATGAGCGAGCAAAAAAATATGAAAACAGTAAGCAGTATAGTACCAGCTGACGCGGGCCGTCTTACTTCATTACTGTGGATACAAGCCTCAGTCGTGTTGCTGTAGTATCTTGAATTCTTTAGGAACCTAAAGGAACGTTTATTTTTTGATTTAGAGCGATTGCTACTCATACAAGATTGTGACCTCCTTTAAAAGGTCAGAGGATTGAATGTCTTGTTGTAGGTAATGCATTAAAGAGACATTCCTCAGACGATGAGTGTGAATGATTTGGTGATATTCTGACATTTCAGAAAGGACCACAAAATGAGGTTGATTCTCTTTGGTTCATAGAGAAACTTTTGACAACTATTGGATGGATTGCTCTGTAAACTGGTGCTGATTTTAAAGATCCCTGGAGGAGGAGATCGTTGATATAGCACCATCATCAGGTCACAACTATTACAATACCTGAAAAACAAATTCATATCAGTGCCTCATTAGCAAATGTTGGCATGCTTAAAATCTAGATTAAGATGGTAAAATATGGTGACACAAAGTCTGCTACAAATGTTCATGATAATATTGTTCTTGTGAGCATTTTGGCACACTGTGAGTTTTGTAAAATAGAAAGAGATATAAGTCACTTGATGTGCAAATTTATTACATGTGACAGCAAACCAGGCAGTGAACTCTGTCCATTTGATCTGCATGAATCTTTAACTCCTGGTGACCACAGTGTTGTAGTCTCCCGTTGGGTGACCTGTGACTCTGTTTTGACCTCCTCAGAGAGCGGTTGCTAGGCGATGGGAGGTCGCAGCGCTCCAACAGTCTGTCCAATCAGAACTTTGTGGCCAAACTGTCACTGCAGATCACTAGGGACCCGGTCCTGGACAGCAGCACCGGACATGGCTTCAACCTCACAACAAATGCACCCCTGCTGGTCAGGGACGTTACCACAGGTACCTGAGGAGTGTGTGGTAATATATTAGTCTGTGTGTGCGTGCGTGCGTGTGCGCGTGCATGTGTGTGTGTGTGTTTGTCACATGTTTGTCCATGTGGATGGGTGAACTTAATGTTCTTGCTCTAGCCTTGTACTGGTTTTGCTCTTACTCAGGATATAAAAATTAACAAGAGAAACCTGTTTATTTAATCTCTCGCCCTTCTCTCTCTCTCTCTCTCTCTCTCTCTCTCTCTCTCTCTCTTTCTTTCAAACACACATACACACATCAACTCTCCTGGCATTAAAACTACAGGGCACAGTGCCAGAGAAGCCATGGAAACAACAGAGCCACCTGCTCATCCTTACCAATCACTTTTCATTTAAACAACTTTGATAGAAAAGAGAGAGAGAGAGATGCAGATCCGTTACTTTGAAATCTATCCTGTAAAATATGAGGATAAATGCTCTGAGGAGGGTCCCACACTGCCACCACTTCTGTAGTTGCTGACTGCTGCCAAAGAGAGAGAGAGAGAGAGAGAAAGGTGATAACAGAAGACAAGATTTAATAGACAGACAAGATGCCAGCGGGAAGACCCAGCGGGGAATAGACCTAGACTAAAGTGCAAACATGGCCAAGGAGAGCAAAAATAATGAGTGTGAAGAGTGCACAGTGCAGAAAGGTGAAGGGAGGGGGGAGGGGGGGATGGGTGACACCTTCGGGTGTGGGAGGAGGCGGTGAGGTCGTGATGCTGTGGAGGTGAATGTGATGGGGAAGTGGAGGATTAGGAAGAAGGGAAGGGGAAGTTAAAAAACCGCAGAGATCAGTATATTGGTTGACATGCCATGAAAGGTTTGGGGGTGGGGGGGTTGGGGGACTGTTGGTTTAGCCTGTGTGTGTTCGTGTATATGTGTGATGGCATCAGTGGATCAAAAAACAGGGGCAGACTGAGCTTTGTCAGGCAGATAGAGTTTGTTTACACCTTCAAACATCTTGTATGTTTATGTGTATGAGTGTGATAGTGTGTGTGTGTGTGTGTGTGTGTGTGTGTGTGTGTGTGTGTGTGTGTGTGTGTGATAGAGTGAGCTGAACTGCTGTGCCTCAGTTCTGCTCACCTGCCCAGTATAAATAACAAGGATAACTACTCCTGGAGAGCTCAGCAAAACACTGTTGAGTCAGCCATATTGAATAACCATGTGTGTGTGTGTGTGTGTGTGTGTGTGTGTGTGTGTGTGTGGATAGGGAGTCCTGCAGATGGGATACTGTTCCCTGGAGACCAGGTGCTACAGATTAATGATACCGTCTTGGAGGATTTCAGTGATGAGCAGGTGGAAAACATCTTAAGGTGAGGAGACTTCTATCTATCTATCTATCTATCTATCTATATCTCTCTATCTATCTCTCTATCTCTCTGTCTGTCTGTCTGTCTGTCTGTCTGTCTGTCTATCTACCTACCTCTCTCTCTCTATCTGTCTCTCTCTCTCTCTCTCTATCTATCTCTATCTATCTCTCTCTATCTACCTACCTCTCTCTCTATCTCTCTCTCTAGCTATCTCTCTCTCTCTCTCTCTCTATCTATCTCTCTCTCTCTCTCTATCTATCTCTCTCTCTATCTATCTCTCTCTCTCTCTCTATCTCTATCTCTCTATTTGAGATCAGGGTCGTTGTAGAGTATTTGTTACTGTGTATGTGGATGATTAATGTGTGATAGTCGTGTGTGAGAAAGGCTTAACAAGTTAAGGTTAAAGGTCAGAGGAGAAAGTGCTTACTGGACAGCAAAGATAATTTGTTTGTATTTGCTTGTGTGTGTGTGTGTGTGTGTGTGTGTATGCTAATGTGGGTTTATTTTTTCTTCGACTAGGGACTTGGAGGATTGTATAACTGTGACTATCCTACGGCACATGACAGTGAGTACAATGAAAACATTGATAGCCTCCCTTTAACACACGCACACACACACACACACACACATCCTCTACCATCCTATATTTATTTATTTATTTAAAATAATTAATAGCTTTTGCGTCCACAACACCTGGTCAAATCAGTCAAAATGTAATCTAATTCACAAAACAAAAAAATGCATCGGTGCTGTTTGTGCGTATTTAAGTGAGCCATTACGCAGTCATTCTGGGAAAAAATGTCCCCTTTCCATGCAAATAAGCCTCATAGCACAAAAGTGTCTCATTCACAAACACCGACTCTAAAAGCCACGCGCAGTTAGAGTGAAAAAACATGTAGTCTGTTGAGCCTGGGTGATAACTGTGCCACAGTATTTATTAGAGACGCCACATGCAAACTTTCCAAAAAAAACAAAAAACAATTCTCTCTGTTAAAATAATTATCTGTAAATAAAGTATTTTAATATTACTTTGACAATATTATTGATAATATAACCAGGGTTTATATCAGTCCAGCGCTGTGAATAAGAGATGTTCTGTTCTGTTCGAGTTTTCCTTCAGGGAGGAATTATCACAGCAATTTTCAAGTTTGGCCTTACAATACACTTAAAAAGGTTTCCCTCCCCTCAGAGCTCATCATCTAGCGCTGTATGAGACAAGCAGATAGCAGCTGCAATCCATTCTTAGTGAATCAGTCCCTGTGTGTTTTGAAGCATGTGACTGTAGGTTTCAAAGTATCTTCTGGCTGGAGTGATTGAATGAGTGCGATGCACAATTCCAACATTTGTGTCGACCTTTAGGTTACAGCTGTTTCTGTTGGTTTGAGAGTAAATGTGAAATGTGTCAGTTGTGTTCTAATAATGTACACCGTCTGTTTTTCTGCTGCAGAACCCCAAGTCGTCCATCATGTCGGCAGAGAAGAGAGCTCGTCTGAGGAGTAATCCAGTAAAAGTGCGCTTTGCAGAAGAGGTGGTGGTCAATGGGCACACTCAGGTAAGAACATTTTCTTCAACACAGCGTTACAGCCGTTGTAATCCAAAAATGGACAACTCGTATTTCTGGATCTCACACATCTTCAATCAGTCTTTATTTGGTCTTATTGTCCAGACTGTCATGTTGTCATTTTGTAATGTATCGGTCCACGTTTGATATTGATTTTTGTCTAACCACACAATGAAATCTCTCACATCTCTCCATCAGGGAAACTCTCTTCTCTTCCTGCCCAACGTCCTAAAAGTATATTTAGAGAACGGGCAGACTAAGGCTTTCAAGTTTGACAACACAACAACTGTCAAGGTATGTTTTTAACTTTTTAACAACAGAGACGTCATTTTATCAACTATACTAACTCATTCATGTTTCAGCCAAGTCACTTTTACTGAATCTTGAAATGAAGTTGGGTAAATAAGAGTTTGTAAGTTGATTCAGATGGCTGTTCGATACAAAAATCTTGACTGCTGTTTGTTTTTTACTTCAGTTGAACAAGAAAACTTATATCAGCCTTCATGAGTCTCATTTTTACCTGTCAGACTCACGTTCAGCAGAATTTTATTGGACACGCGTTTGACTCCAACACATTTCAGCTGAGGTGCTGCTTTAGCTCAGAGGTTAGAGTGTGACTCTCACGTGTAGTTCCTGTAGCAGCGGCCCCCCCAGGTTTGACTCTAACCCTCTGAATGTTACTGTATGACAGCATCCTACTCTCACTTCTCTCCTTCCTCTCTTCAGCTGCACTGTAAATAAAGCAGAAAATGGCAACAACAGAAAAGAAAAAAAAACAGTTTAATCTGACTAAGTTCTAGTCTCTCCAGTCACCTCACTGCTGTATTCAGTTAATTTAACGAGTAGAGTTTGTCTGCTACATTCAGGGTATTTACTGATTGTAATCATCATAAGCTGTGTCTGTTTTGGAGAGGAAAGGACCCCAGCATAACATTTTGCTCAGTAAAAACCTTGGTAAAAAATGGAAGGGTCATTCGGAGAACCTTTCGAGTAAACATGCCACCATGCTGTGGCCCCCTCCATTTCTCTTCATATAATGAAGCTACTGTAAAGCCAAAAAAAGTACAGATACTGATAGTCAACTCTTTTTGATGAATGTTTCAAATCGACTTTCAGTGGGCAGGTGTAGAAATCGCATGATGAATTCTGTTTCTGTCTGAGTCAGAAGACGGCAGCATCAATCTTGGGCGACTGACATGTTTGTCGATCTGATTACCATAGCACACTGTTTAATCATTTATATGAAAAAACCTTTATGCCAAGCTTAATAAAGTAAATGTGCATACAGTACGTTACTGGAAGTAATGATGCACAGTGTAATCATGTGATTCATCTTCACTCCACAATATCTGATGCAATGCCCACATTATTTTCCTCAAAAGATGTGATCATTGGCTCCCTCAGTGTCAGCAGAATGAGCCGTGAAAAAGCTTCCTTGAAACTAGTGGGTGTATTTTGCAGTTAAGCACACCACACATTATGGTGTGATTTGCCGCAAGGCTGTGAGGCTGTGGGTAGACTGTTCTTAGTGGTTCTTAATGATTGGAATGCTAAAAATGATTAATCATATTGTTTCTAGAGGGCAGAAGTTATGAAACACTTAAAAGTAAGCAGAGGCGTTTCAGCAAGAATCATGGGATTTTGTGAGGAATGCAGAGCTGGATAATGGGCGTCCCTCTAGATATCCTCTGTAAGTCCAGTTTGATATCTGCAGAGAGAATTATTAATCATACTAAATGAACATCATAATGAGACGAGAGGTAGGTCACTGAGTCCTAAATCACCACCACAAGGTTCATATCTACTGTTGTGTTTATTGGGAAGTTTTATATTTGTATTTCAGTTTCTATTCACAGTCAAAGGGAAACTAAGAGAGGGATCTGATGTAACCATCAGAGCAGGATGGGTTTGTCTGAGGGGGGTCTGAACTGTTCTTTTCCATCCGTTCCAGGACATTGTTCTGACTCTGAAGGATAAACTGTCCATCCGAGCCATCGAGTACTTTGCACTGGTGCTAGAGCAGCAGTACAGCATCACCAAACTCCTGCTGCTGCATGAAGACGAGCTCGTACAGAAGGTGAAAGAAACAATGGACACACAAAAGTAGTCGTGAATGACTGTTTATATTGGGTGCAATTCACTTCATTTTCGATGCAATGTTAACATGAAAACGTTTGAGTAGACCTTCTAACAAGCGAATACAATCCAGCTAAGAGTGCATGCAGTGGTGTGATGTTTGTACCTCTATTATTTGTTTTCATCAGGTAGTGCAGAAGAAAGACTCCCATGACTACAGATGTCTATTCAGGGTGTGTTTTATCCCCAGAGACCCCACAGACATGCAGCAGGATGACCCCTCTGCTTTTGAGTACTTCTTTCTACAAGTAAGCTTCCCTTCTTTACAGTCCTTCTTTCTATCTGTTCTTTTTGTTGTATAACCTCAATCAGACGTTGACCCTTGCTCCAACTGACATGCATGTAAAAACAAGTCCACTAATAAAGTTTAAATACTTCTACGTAACATATGTAATTTTAAATCTTATGCTTAATACAATTTCCGAACTGCAACTAGCTCATACAAACATGAAACATAAAAATATGACTTCCCTGTATATTTCCCCTGACAGTTTTTGAGTTAAAAAAGAAAAAGACTAAGTTATTTCCTGAATACACTTCAGGGGATATATTTCATTTGTCATAAACATTGCTTTTTTGTACCATAAAGTTTTTTCCTCCTGCTGTATTTCCTGTTTGACTATTAATGGCAGGTTGGTTGTGTTAATGTCGACTTGCTTTTTTAAGTACTTTCATTCTGTGTATTGTCAACGATGGATAACACTGTACTATTTGAGTAAATATCAAGATATATAGTTATTTTAGTTAAACATAGTGGGTTTTTTTAATGCAATGAAGTGCACCATAATATATAATTTTAATGTCTACATACATTTTGCTGAGGTTGTTTATGTTTCCAGAGTGTTGGGGATGTGCTGCGGGAGCGTTTTGCAGTCGAGATGAAGTGTAACACTGCACTCCGCCTGGCTGCTCTGCACATGCATGAGAGACTAGATAGTTGCGGACAGACCAGAACCTCTATGAAGAGCATAACGTGAGTCATGTTTGCATGCGCATTTTATTTTTAGGGCCACGCAGGTAGAAACATTGTGGCACAGGCTCAAGCAACTGTGGTCATCCTGATTTAATTTAATTTGTGTGAGATAAGGGGATATGCTTTCTGAATGATCTATTAATGTGATCCATCATCATAGATCAGTCAATGTGTGCAGACATAAATACTCTGACATTATAGACAGACTTTTGTTTTCACCTCAAAGGAAATAATGAAGTAGTCATACATTCAGTCAGTTGCTCTAGGGAAAAACGATTCAGCATGTCTCATTTATTATTTATATGTCATTTTTTGTTTTCAAGCTTAAGGACTGTTCGATTACTTTACTGTCAAAGAGATGAAAGCTGAAACTGAATTTTGTGTAGGGCTTTCACCTTGTTTCTCAATTTCACAACGCTGTTAACACACACCTCTTCTCCATGTGCACACTGGGCTGGTGACACAACACCTAAGCTAAATAGGAAAAAAGCTAATGCTAGCCTGACCTTCAAAGACTCATATGTGTATTTCATTTTCTGTAGTAAACTGACAAAAAGCTAGCAAGACATGATGCGTTAAGATACCAGTTACTAATATCCATTCTAAACGTATGCTGTCATGATGGGACAGGATTTGCTATGATGCAAACATAAAGGAGCTGCTGAAAGTAAGAGTAAAAGTATGATGCTAAAATTAGCTGCGTCAAACTGCATGTTTCTTATCTGTCCGACAAAGCCCCACAGGATTTGACCTTCTGTGATCTCAGACTCACCTTTCAAATGTTACACCAATATTAATTCCTTTTGGGGCAAACTAAATCAAGTGCTTATCGCATGGGGAATTGCAGTTCAATTCTATTTCGTATTTAATCACAGAGTTCATATGTGGTTCAATGATTCCCGTGTCTTTGTGATGACAGGAAGGAGTTTGGCCTCGACAGCTTCATCTCACCTACACTGCTGAGTAACATGAGGGAGAAGGACCTCAGGAAAGCCATCAGCTACCACCTCAAAAAGATCCAGTCCCTGCTTGAACCGCGCCAGAAGGTAGATACTTACTGATTAATAAGTGGAAGGAAGCATTGAGATGGTGTAAAGAGATGCTTCTTGACAGTTTTGTGGTGGATTTAGGTTACATTTTAGCTGACACAGTGGCTGCTAATCTCCCAGAGGTTTAAAGCAGTGTAAGGGGTGACAGAAGGTTGGGAGAAAAAATGGTGGGTGGAAGTGTGATTAAAAACTCAATAGTAGGTCTGGGGCTTGTATAATGTTTCTAAGAAAATGAGTGGGGCATATTTCTCTGTTGAGGGCTTTGATTTGGTCAGTGAGTGAACCTTGACTTACCCTCTGGGTTTCTTTCATTCAGTTTTTTTTTCTCTGACTCTTCCCTGTTTCTATGTCCACTGTGGTGTTGTAGGTAATATCTGCTAGTCAGGCTCGCTTGGCTTACCTTACTCAGCTGGGAGAGCTGATTTCATACGGAGGACGATCATACACAGCTACAATGATGGTAAGGGAATAAAGAAAGTTGATGAAGCATACACCATATAACTGATTACATTTTTTTTTAAATTGTATCGTTCACTTTTGTTGTTATCTAACACACTTATCCATGTTCTTTTTCTTTTCTAATCTGATGTCTCCTTTTTCACCCACACTCAGCTTCAGGATAGGGAGGTATTAGTCAGCCTGCTTGTGGGAGCCAAGTACGGGATGAGTCAGGTTATCAACCACAAACTCAATGTGATTTCTACACTGGTGGAGTTCAGCAGCATCAGCCGGGTCGAGCTGCTCTCCGAGTCAGACAAAGTCAGCCTACTGCGCATTTCACTGCATGACATGAAGGTATGGAAGAACCTTTATTCATATACATAGTAATCAAGATAGTGGGCTGTATTATTCATAAACGTGTAGACACTTATACACTGTCACATACAAAACAGATTGTATTCAGTCGCTATTTGTGCTAAAGCTCATGCTAGAGTAAATATAGGTCAAACATTTTCCTCTAATACACATTGTAAAGCCTAAGGGGGTCTGTGGTAGCTATATAAAGCTCATTCACTCTACTCAAAGGTGACTCTTTCTTCTTTCTCCCACTCCATCGCCTTTTGTCCTTTACCCTTTGGCCTTAATTACTACCACTTTACCTTATCTTCTGAAATGCCCTCCCCCTTTCAGCCATTTGCCTTACTGATGGACTCTCTGGCAGCCAAAGACTTAGGGTGTCTGCTGGGAGGCTACTGCAAACTCCTTGTGGATCCTAATGTCAGTGTCTTCCGTCTGGGGCGCCCAAAAGTGAGGGTGCACCGGATACCTGCTGAAGAAGGTGTGTGTGGGAAGTTCGCCGTAATAGAGGGCGTGTGCTATGAATCCCTATCAAGTGAGCAAAAATTGTATCACTTAAAATCATCCCTTTCTGGCCTTGGCCTTTTTGATAGACATTTATCACATCCTATGTTGATGTATGTCACCAGCAGTACGGGTACGGATAGAAAAATCAGACCATCATACCATCATTATTTAAACTATTCTACTCTACAAATGGACTGACTAACTAATGTGTAATATTTGTCTGGTGTTTGTGCATTTTCTTCATGTTATTAGGTTATGTGTCTCGCTGCTGTAGTGACTCAGATGACTCAACAGATGAGGATGACCCAATGGATTCTCAACGCCCAGACCCAGCAAGTCAGGACTGGGAAGGACGAAGGAGAGAGGAGGAAGAAAAGAGAAGAGACGAAGAAAGAAGAGAAAGAGAGGAACACAAAGGAAAACAGGAAGTGAAGATAATAGTGACAACAGAAGGTAAGGAATATGAAGGTGAAGAGGAAGGAGGGGCAACAGGAAGTGGTCTGCGTAAATCTAGCATAATGGATGAAGAAATGAACCTGGGGTCCACCTGGTACCACACAGACCCACGGGTTACCTGTAGCTTCTCTAGCTTGTCCAGTGGCTCCTTGAGTGCTGCTCTGGAGGACAGCAGTGCCACTGCAAACGCCCCATCTCGCCTAGGCACACACTGTGGACAACGCACAAGTGAGGATCAACCAGGTTTGGATGTTCACCACCCCTTCCTCCTAGAGCCCAAACGCCACCAAGGGCCCCTAAGACCTACCAACCTTAATTACCGCAGCAATGACAACTCTTGTCTTTGCTTTGTGGAGTTATCCAAGGCTGATTTCCTCCCCAGCCCACCTGAGGCCACTACGGATGATGACGATGATGAGGAGGACGATCAGGAAGAGACAGGAGTGCAGGAACTCAGACGAATATCGAAGATCCCAAGTTCGAGAGATTTAAGAATGATTGACAGTACACCCTTTGACAGATCACCCATCAGAAGAAAGAAAAAGACCCCCCCCAAAGTCCCATTAAGAACGAGTTCAATTCCTCGCCACAGTGTAGGAGAGGCTGAACACCGTCTCTCCCAGGATGAAGAGGGTCTCTTCCTTACACCGTCACCCAATCCCAAACCTGCTCTTTTAGTCAAAGAGACCGTTTCAGACTCTGAGGAGGAGTTTTTTGACGCACAGGAGAGATTTACTCCCCCAGTTCCTGATCTATCAGGTTTGTTAACAGGGTGATTGCTATGACTTTGTAGTTAAATAAATCCTTCTTGTGCTCTGTGTTGGTCTTTGGTTAAAAGCTAGCATTGTGACAAGATACAACAGTATTGCAACTTAAAGTGATCGAATGAGAAGAGACAAATATTTGTATAAATCTATTAATGCATTTCTTCCTCTGTTCTTTGCTTTTCCATTTCTCTTACTTTAACAGATGCTGAGCTTGCTGACAGGCGCAATGCTAACCGGTTGAGTGGAACCTGGAACAGTCTTCCAGCTGTCCCAGGGAAACAGCCACCCTCCCCCCTTGCCAATGAAGCCAAATCCTCTAAAAACAAGACTGAAGTCAAGACACTTAAAGGTTCCAAAAGCAAACCTACCAACCAACAGCCCAGTTCACCAAAGCCATCTCAGAAACCTGAAGTCAAGATCAAACCACCATTGGCACCTAAGCCCCAGCTGCCTCCCAAACCTCAGACCATTCCTCCCAAATCCCCCCAGAATGGGAGATCATATGCCCACTGCAATGGAGATGCCTCTGGACATCTGTCCTCTGAACTCTTGGAAATGGAGCCAGACACAATGGAGTTCAAGTCTGTCACATCTGGGGCAGGCGGAATGCCAGTGTCATCACCCTTGATCACAGCAGTGTGGTGCAGCAAGCAACCAGTACCAATAACAACAGCCCGAACTGAGGAAAAGACAACAGTGAAAGAAAACAGCCCAAAACAGAGTAAAGATATAATGCATAAGAATGGTGCACACTTAGTGTCCAATGATAAAGCATACATTAGTGATGGAAAACAAAGTCCTAAAATTGAGCAGAAAAGCAATGGGACTGCCTTACCCACAAAAATGTCACCAAACCTACCATCTATCCCACGCTCAAATTCAGGTACAAAGCTATCTGTTCCTCCTCCTGTGCCCCCAAAACCCACTTCTCCCATCAATTTCCATCCACTATCACTACCTGCTAGCTCACCAGTCTCCCCAACTGATCCAAGCAAAGGCATCTTTAAGGATAGTGTCAGTCCACCAAATGGACTCCACCCTTGGAGCAGCCGTAATGGAAGCATCCAGTCAGGACCTCGGCGAGTATCCCTGAGTCATGAAAGCCTGTCACCAAAAAATACTGATGCACCTCTCACACTTACATCCTCCCTCAACTCAACTAACTCCAAAGGAGTTGGGGGCCTAGAAACCAGGGAACCCGGACGGTCTGGATCAGGATCAGATCTGAGGACGAGTTCTTCCAGCCTTGGGGGTAGACTCCCAGCTTCTGCACTGAGAGGGAAGATCCAGGCTCTGCCTTGGTACATGACCCGTTCTCAAGAGATTTTGGGAACTTTAGACTATCCATCCACCAGCTCCATCAATGGGGATACATCTGGCTTTGGCTCTGGTTTGTCTGTAGCTAGTGGTTTATCAGATCTAAACAAGACCCCTGTTAAAGAAAAAGAGACTGTGACTTCAATGTCAGTAGGGAAAGGGAACACCTTAGAAGATGGAGCTGCAGTTGTCATAGCCACCATCAAGGAGGCCCAGGAAGTGACCTCACACATGAAAAAGGCCAATGGAACAAATGGCTCCAGTCCTGACCTGACTTTGAAAGATATTAGTGCACACCGTGGCAGTGTTTCATCAGAGCAGCCTCAATCATGGTCCCATTCAGCAGTGGGGCTGGGAGGTGTGTCCAGCATGCAAATTGGAGGAGACTCACCAACCTCCTCGCTGGCAGATAGTACTCCTCCACAGCAGCAGCAGCGGGAGGCTTGTGGCTGTCGCACAGTTTATGCAAACTGTTTCAGCGGCGACACAGAGGATGGTATAAGCTTTGATGAAGAGCTTACTGTTTACGAGTTCTCCCGTCGCACACGCCCAAAACCTGCCAAAATTGCCACTGTTCCTTCACCCACAACACCTCCTCCAAACCCAAACATCTTGTCATTGCTTAGGGACAACCCTCGTCCACTCTCTACCTTCTCCACTGCCTCCTCTGAACTGAGTCCCCTAGTTTCCCATCCGGTGTCACCAACAAACTCAGTTGGTTCTCTTCGTTCACTTACCAATAAGAATTATGGCGGGCTAAAGGGAGGTTTTGCCTCCCTACGTCAAGACATAGACCAACTGCTGCTGGTCTTGGAGAGGGGAGCACTTGAGCAACAAGACTCAAAGCAGGATCTCACAGGCATAGAAGTAGGGCCTGACCTAAATCACAATGGAAACGAAAGCAGTACCACCCCATCAACCAGCGAAAATTGTACTGGGACAAGCACCGCTGCTATGACAGAGGCTGAAAGGAGTCTCCTCCAGGCAGAGGCTCGACGATTGGCGTCTGGTTGTCAGCGTGCTACACGTGTAGGTTGGGCTCCTGATGAAGCCCTGCGTTCGTTATCCAACAGCTTCAGTGCACTCGTTCAGTTGTCTGCCGCCTGCTTGCGAACAAACCCGTGCCCTGGCTGTGAAATCTGCCATGATGAGAGTCTGCTCCACAGAGATGAGGACGATGACAGCCAGGAACCCATGGACAAGCTGAAGGAGATAGTGGGTTTGTACCGGGAGTTCGTTGGGGCTGTTGAGACAGCTGGTACTGGGGTGAAAAGTGTGGGCCTCACTGGGTTGGGACAGGGTCACGGTGAGACTGATGGGGTGAGGCTACTAGCCAAACGCTGCACGGTACTCATTTCTTCTGTATTCGCACTCACACAGCTCTTCCGGACACGCACACTAGAAACCTCAGACACGACTGGACACGTACCTCTTAATTTTTGACTTGTGAACTTAACCCACTAATAACTCATTGAATCTTGAGGTGATACAAGAGTAAACAGCACAGAGCCATCTGGTGTGTAACCCCTGTGTTCTTGTACAGTAAGTGCCATGCACACCACAGCACACAAACTTTATCCCGTATTACACAGACCCACATGAAAAGACACAACAAACAAAAACCCGAACGAATAAGAGGAAACTTCATTGCTTGTCCTCTTCTTGGAAGCATACGGACTATGCATTTGTACATATGAATTTTATAATTCTCTTATTTTATGATACTATATGTGTATGTATGTAAGGACGGATTGCCCATTTATGTATTTATGTATTTATTTTTACAATATTTGCACCACAGGTCTGTGATGTGCAGGTCTCTGGTGAAAAAGAAACTATGGATGTCACTGGAATTTTTATTTTCTCCTTCTCTTTGAGACAGTATTAAGTTATCTTTTGCTGCTTTAAAAATTTCCTCTACTCAAGGTGTAATCTGTAAATTGTCATTTTTAAAGTTTAGTAAAACAGTATGTTTTGCTAAATGCAGAAAATATACTTTACTACACTCTTGCAATATACAGTAATTAACTGATTTGTTTTATATGTGCAGCGATCGCACCTTTTAAAGGATTTAGTTTTATAACATGACAGTCAAATATAAAGGGGACACAAAACTCAACCATAACAAAGCAGGGAGAGCACTTTGACTGTTACAGATTGCACCTTTTTACGAGACATATTCCCTTGTGTAAAGTGTTTTTTTCTATCCCTTCTCATTCTGGAATTACTTTTAAGTGACTGCTTCTTGGAAATTCTCCCATTACCCAGACGTATGCAGTATTATAACGTTCAAGTTTTCATCCAAAGGACATGACACATACACAATTTTTTCTGGGAATGTGTGGATGAGGCCAAGGAATCAAAACAGGGGACCTTATTTGTGTTGTTTAAAAATTTTTTTTTGAAAACTGGTTTTGGCACAAGAGAGACTGTTAAACTATGTCCAGATGTAGCAGAGATCCAAAGTCTTAAAACACTGAGCCACAACTGTTTTCCACTAGGAATTCCTCTTAGGTCGCACCACCATATTGATATCATACTGACTGACAGATGGACTGACTGCTGTATGCTGGAGTCAGAACTGTAGATACATATTTATATCTTTGTGTCCTATTCCTTCTCTACTTTCATTTATGGCTATGCAAACATAAACTCTTCACCCCCACATACTGTATTCTTGTTCTTTTGTGCTAACATTGAAAACAACTATAGCTGCATTATGTTTGTCTGAATATAATGGGGGCTTTCTTTGTTTGGAATGTTGGCTTTTGTCTTGTTTTGGGAAAATGTAATGCATTATGGATTGCAACATTTTGAAACAAGTTGCATGGCATTTGTCAATATAAAGACTCCTGTCTATACTGATGTCTGAATATTGTTAGTAAAAGGGTGACATTGCTTGATCAGTTTGCTGATGTACAGTTTTCACCAATCAGCTTGTCCACATAACATGATGCCAACTCATTTAGTGAGTCATCCTATTTTCTTGATAACAAGAAGGCAATTAAGTCTCAGTGCTTATGCAAATATGATAATAGCATTAGCTGAGCGAGGACCTGATTAGGAAGCTGACGAGGAGGTATGTAGTTAAATGAATCCTCCTAATAGATGACAGTGGGAAGCTTTGTCAAGATGGCCGTGTTTAAAAAGGTTACTCTCTGGGGGATCAGATTTCAGAGCTTCCAGTTGTATTGGTGGTAATGTCCAGTAGCAGTGTCCATGACTTCACTAACATCAAGAGATAGGTGTCAGAAGCATTTCTTGTTGTTCATCACGAAGGCCCAAACAGGGCAGAATAGCCTGTGACACATTTTTTTTCTTTTTCCTGTGAGTAAAAATTGTGTTAACAGTATTTAATTTCCAAAGCAGCCATGTGTTTCTACAGTACACAAACAGTCACCTTTTCCTTACCCACGTACAATAAAGTCAATGTACTAAGAAATGTATTGTTTGGGAATAAATTGCACATTGACCCAAACTATGGTGAATGTCTGGATGTTTTGGTTTAGTGTGTGGGACAGTTTATCACTAGTTGTACTAACTTAAAGTGTTTATATCTTCTTCCCTGAAAGGTGCGCCTACAAAGAGATCGGAAGACAAAATATTTACCATCCAAAAACCAAGGGAGAAATATGTTAGCAACATTTGGTACCATAACCGCATGACTAATACTGGCATTGAGGATTATTGGGGGATTTCCCAGCAAAGAGTTGTACTTCCACAAAGTCAGATTATCATGCACTAGGAATATCTCTCTTTCAACAGCAGAACAGCTGAATTAAAACAACATGGCCACTCTCCATTACGAAAAATGATTTGTTAAACTCTGAATTGGGATTGAAAATACAAATATTTTACATAAAATGCCATTTGTAAAGACATTTGTGAGGGCTAAAATAAACTGCATGTGAGATGAGGCTTTGTCAGTGCAGCAGCTCGACTCTGCCTGATCCAAAGTCCACATGTCAGATTGCCCTTAATCTGATCATTATCTGCGGCCTGACTTCTTGACACAGAAATCTAGAAAGTCGGCTCTGCACTTTTGCCAATGTGGAAGAAAACATGGTCTGACAGTGTAGTGCTGCTGTGAGAGTCAAGATTGATCAAATGCACACTGTAAAACGCAGAAAGAGGTTATGAACAAGACAGTAGAAGTTAAATAAGTGTTACGTTTGTTAAGCCTGAACACAGCAATTCATTTTATTGTTGCGTTTGTGTGGTTGATGTCGAAGAAGGGATGATGGTGCATGTTTGGTAAGAGTATGGCAGTACAGAAGTGATGTCATTGTAAAGTATTAGTCACAAGTTGGAATGGCACTGCAGACACACAGACGCTATTCAGTTTCATGTAAAGTCTTTGTGACTTGAGTAAAATATCATTAGTCTTTTTTGTGTTAAATTTCACTTATTCTTGGAGAAAATTAGTCAATCACAAATGTATTATCGGAAACAGCCACATTACAAATATCTGTCCACACTTTTTAATGGGTTAACTTTAACATTTCATGTGGTTGCAACTTTCAGAAACGGTTTTTAATGGAGTTTTGGTGATTTGTGCTTCTGAGATAAGTGTTTTACATAGACAGCAACATTTAATTTCTGCAAGGGTGTCCTACTTTCAAAGCCTGAGTCACAACAAAGTCTTTCACGAGATCATCCTGAAAAAAAAAGTTCATGAACCGCGACTGTGGACAGTCATAATAAAAAAAGAATTGAAGAAATAGGCCAAGTGATCCATTTACATGGCAGCTTGAGCTTTTTGTGCCAGTGAACATTACCCTTTGCGCCTGTCTTCTTTCAGCAGCATTACTGTTCATTCTCTCTCTCAGTGTCCGAGCAGCATGCCTTTCCTCTTCGGGCTGTCGTACCCAGCCAGAGCGGCTGCGTAGTGACTGCCTCTACTCAAGCTTGAAATCTGAGCCCATTATGTCAACAGATGTTACAGGCAGAGAGGAGAGCAAGCGTGAGATAAGTAACAGTGTCAAAGAATGAGCAGAGGAGGACAAATAGATGGATTAAACATGAGATTTTAAATTTTGTTTTGAAAGAAAAAAATCATTAATAAAATAAAGTTGAGAGTAAATAACTACACAAAAGCTGAAAAAGAAAAAGGTGCAATCAAATTTATATAAAAAACGTATTTTTTGAGATTCTGTTAAAAAAAGAAACTTAACACCAACAGACATTTTCTGTGGGAAAGATTTGAATAAATTTTAAATAATTTCTCTCCTTTCCAATAAATTATAAACAACATAAATATATTTATGCTGTTTAAAATAGCCTGCCTGTGTTTGCTAGAAGGTATTTTCAAAGAACACTCATAAGCAATTCAGTTATTATGAGTATAAATCTTGTCATCTCACATTTATTGGCTGATTAAGATAAAGGGAAGAAAAGACTAACACTTGATTTGACAGTGATTTGGGGGCATTTAAATTGACAAAAAGTACAAAAGTCTTTCAGTTATGTGGCAGATCACGACCTCTGACAGAAAGTGCTCTTGGTCAAACAGATAGACAGAACACCACAGCACACAGCACATATAAAGAAACAGAGTCTCCTACAAAACAGAGAATACACTCAAGTAACCTTTGATTGAAATAGTGGAGGGGGAGGGGAATCACTGAAATTCAGTTTGCTCCCCTTGAATTTTTGTAGAGCAAACAAGGGCATTCAGTTGGACCCTGGCACAGGTTTATATGTAGGCTTAAGCATGTGTATGGTTTTTTTAATACTTTGACAACAGGAAATAGTTACAGCATGTGGCAGGTTGTTTGAACTCAAACTGAGTATTGGCCCCTGTCAGAAGTTCAGCTCCACGTCTCTTTCTTTCTCACTCAGAAACTCCAGACTCACAGCAAAGAGCAAGTGCATTGGCTTTACTTTCAATTTCCTTTCTTCACAACAGACCGATTCTAAACATATTTTTCCCTTTAAATACTTTCTCTTGTTCTTTAGATCTCTATTTTCTCATCTTCGTCTCCCTCCCCTCATATTAGCTTGAGCAGCAGCTCGTAGGTGGCGTTGATGATACCCCAGGACAGCAGTGAACGGTGGTAGTTGAGATGGGCCCCTCTAAAGAGCATGGCCACACTGCAGCCCCTCTCTCTCCACACTGTCAGCAGCACCTGTCTGCAAGGCTGGAAAGCTCCACCGACCTGAGACTGAGCTCGGGACTTTACCACGTTTAATGGATAGAACATAATGCCAAGGGCTGCCCCTAACAACCCTCCACACACAAAATCATTAACCATGTGGCCAGCCCGGCTAGAGGCCTCTGGGAGCTGCTCCTTAATGGGTCCACGCAGCCCGAAAAAGAGCACATTGCTCGGGCCATTACGGAGGAGTATGGGCACGAGGCCACGGTAGCATTCACTGACACCATGCTGTGTCAGAAGTGTTCGGAAGGTGTGAGCTGTGTTGTTGAAGCGGCCATGGTGCCGATGGTCTTGAAGGAGAGTCTGCACACGCTCAAACGGTGTCAAGATGGCCTCTGCAGTTCCTGCTAATGCTGCAGCAAAGCTTCGTGTGGCCAGCTCTGGCAAACCACTACCACGTGCCTGTTCCAGTAAGACTCTGGAGAAGTCCTGGTACAGCCCAAACATGATGGCCACTGTAGTGCTTTTCTGGAGCAGTGGGGGCAGCAGGCCCCGGTAGAGATTTCTCAGCCCATCCCTCTGAAGCTGTCGTACCGCCTCTGTGGCCAGAACACCATGGAGCTGCTGGCGGAACAGCAGCTTCTGGATGGGGAAAGTCACCATGATGTTAGTAAAAGCTGCGACAGAACCGCAGACATAATGCTTCCCTTGAGGGCCCAGCTTAGCACTCAGGGCACCAACAGGTAGCAGGGAGCGCCCTCCTTTGGTCAGGGCAGCCTGAGGCTGAGGGGTCCGGGCTGACTCAGAGTCCATGGTGCTTACAGCCATGGGAGGCTCAGCTTTCTATTCTTTCAGCATTGCATCAGCAAGGCAACCTGTAAAAGCGAGAGGAAATTTAATATACAACAACTAAATCCACTTTAATTATGCCATCATTTGTCTTCATGTGAAAGTATGACAGTATGAGGGGATTGTACACGTGGGATAAAGAGGATAAATGTTCCAAAGATCCCATCCTAACACTCATCAACATTTTAATAAAGAGTAAAAGACAAAGACAATTTGGATTCTAATCAATAATAAAAAACATATTTTCCTTGTTTTCATTTTTTTTTTAACATAAATACATTTTTGATAAATTGACAAAGAATGACATGACCAGAATAATAACATCAATACATAAATAACTCACTGTGTCAAATATTTGATTATTCCTTGTCTCTGATACTGATACAATTCATTTTTGAAAATATTCTCATTTATATTTATTTTATTCAGGGACTAGTTTAATGATCTGTTCATGCTCTTAGTCGGCTTAAACAGATCAAACTGTTAACCCTCAGCTTTCTGCCTTCATCTTGTATGAACAGGTCGCCCAAACCAGTCGCTGATAAGAGTTATTACACAACTTACTTACGGACTGAAGTGGAGAAGAGCTGAACAACTATTAGTGGCAGAGGACACTAGGAGTGAACATTTAATTCAAATCTGAAAGGATTGTGTTTTTGGATATGTCAAGCGTTTAATGTAATACTTCTTTATTTGACGTACTATAAAAAGGCCAGAAGACCGTGGCGTTATCTAGCACATAAAATAAATCTGCAAGTCAAATCAACCATCAAGCAGAAGAAAATAGAAGTAAAAAAAAAACAAACATTAATAAACAAGATACAATAGTGTAACTGAGCAATTCCTTAGATAAAGCAAGTTCTCTAAATATAGATCCAGTAGGGGATACTCAAAGCAGTGAGGTCACTGGAGGTCACAGTGTGTGTGCCAAAATATAACTACATAAGATCCTCAACACACTGCCACATGGTGCTGATATTAAGGAGCTTGTTTTTTTATTTTGAAAGATGAAACAATGAAACCATATCACACCACATTGGATGGTTTAGTCACATTAACTAAGTGCAGATAACGCTATTATGAATACTTAATGCATTTTGGATTAAGACTAGAGCTATGCTGTATTTTTGTTTTGCTACGTCATTTAAGAAAGCAGGAAGTGCTTTCTATATCCCTATTATAGATAACATTAATAGTGAAACTGCAACAACCATGTATTGATACTGAAATTCTTAATGGATCAATAGATGGAAGCAGAAGACTACAACACATTATTGTTCAATGGTTAGACCTTTAGCATACACGCCCTCTGTGCACCATGCCTGTTGTCCTTATATGCTCCAGGACAGTAATGTTAGGCTAATACATAAACCAAGGCCTAGTTTCTGTTAAGGCTGCCATTACATCAAGAACACGCGATAACTTATATTAATCTGCGTTTTCATAGTTAGCTGAGGATCAACAAATCACCGTCAGGCTAGCCGTGCAACCGAGTGCTAGCCCGATTAGCGAACCAGGCGAGGTGAACAGTCACCTGGCCTTCTCGGTTGTATCGATAACAGTCAATCTTTATCTAAAAAGTTAAAGTTTAGAAGGGCTAACCGAGTGGTCGTGTATAAGCGCTGCCTGCTTCTGCAAAAAATACTATAATTCATAGCATGCTTCCTGCTTAGCATTGTCAGAGTCAACACGGTGATTGGAGACTTCGACTGAATATCAAGAGGCAAAAACAGTGAATTTATCTTAGAAATCAGTTTTACCTGCTTAGTAATAGTAAAACCAGTGGGTGTATTGTCCCTGCACGGGAAGAGTGCAGTATTTCGCAGAGTAATTGGGACACAACTGTAGGTCGTGTCTGGTCTGAAGCCCCAGCAGCAGGTGACAGCAGCAGCAGCAGCGTCTTAAGCGCATGCGCAGTATCGCAGATTTGACAGCATAGGGATGGAGTTGCTTCTAAATTTCGTAGAGCTTCTTTAACAGTTTTACGCTTTAGTTATTGTTTTTTTTACGGTGTGACAGATAAGATACTGTAAGGTTGATTGTTTTTGGGTCGGTTTGAAATGAAATAAAACGTCACAAATTACTATTTTTCGTGTGGTTGTGGGTGCGACCATTAGACTGTCGATATGGGTGCGACTGCTAAGTAGGCAGTGCTTGAGTGTTGGTCGTAAAGCAGGTTGAAACGTAATTTTTTTTACGACATAAATGTGACGTAAATGTCGTAATTTAGTTGTGTCGGTAAAGGGGAAAAAAAGAATAGCTTTAATAGACATTATTTTAGGGATTGAACTACTTTTCCTTTTCAGAATCTGTCACACATTTATAATATCACTGGATATCAGAGCATTGTGTTGTTAATATTTCAAGGCAAGATGTCAGGTGACTGTCACAAAGCCAATGCTAACTAGCTAGCCCTGTTGCTAGGTGATTTCCTACATTTTGCACAGAAAGGCTTCTTCTGAATGAACCGTGTGTAGCTGTCGTTAAGTGTGTTACACTGAAAGCTCTAGTCTTGTAAAATGTCAGCGCAAAAAGACTGCGAGTTTTTGGTGAAAAGAGCCCGAGAGTTGGTCTCAGATGACCCGTGTGCAGCGAAAGCCTGGCTAATAACTGCAAGAACCCTTTACCCTGCAGATTTCAACATACAGGTGACAGTAGTGTTTAATATTATCACGCGTGAATCCTAGTTTTGATGTTAAATAATTTTGACTTTGTGTTCTCCTAGTATGAAATGTACATCATTGAACGCAACGCAGAGAGGACAGCTTCTGCAGGGAGGCTGCTTTATGACATGTGAGTTTATAATAATGCTGAGTCTGAGCTGGTCATTTCTCTGTTTGTTTGTTTGTTTTAGCTGATTTTTTTTTCTTATTTTCTACTTATTTATTTATTTATTTATTTTTATATATATATATATATATGTATATATATATATATATATATATTTTTTTATTTATTTAGATTTATTTAAATTTATTTTTAATTTATTTTTAAAACAAATATAATATAAACACAGTGAATGAGTGAGTTGATGGGGGAAAAAAAAAGAAAACAATATATTTTATATATGCAAAAGTTTGACCTCATGGATTAAATGTGAAGACAGTTTCCTTTTAAAAATGTGCTCTTATTTGCATCTCCTCTTCTATGCTGTGAGCTCGACGTCACTGTAAATGAGGGAAACCTCAGTGTCTTTCGAGTTAAAATAAAGGTTTTGAATTGAGTTGAATTGACAATGGTTTGCATATCCTGTAGGTTCCTAAACTTTCCAGATCAGCCCATTGTATGGCGGGAGATCAGTGTCATCACTGCTGCCCTGCGTAGTGACGCTCAGGACAAACATGCTCAGTTTTTACGAGGTGAGATTGTTCTTACTGCTCTTGAGGTACATAGACCACATATGTGATAATGCATTACAGCAGTGGTTCTCAACTTTTTGTTCGTAGCCCAAAAGGGGGATGCGGACCCGTTTTCAGTTGTGAATAGTGCCTGGAAAAAATTGTCAAAAATGACTGAGTTGTAAATGACACCTTTTATTTTATTATTTTATTTATTAATCTGACAGGATGAAAAAATATTTCTGAAAATTGGTTCACGATTCCTCATGGTGGAGTTGGTGGTTGGTCCTGAGGCTTGACGAGTTGAGAACCACTGCATTAAAGCATCCTTACTGATAGGGAAGTGATATTGAAGTGTGGGAGCAATGGCTGTGTGTTTTGTAATTCTGAAATATTCTTTTTTTTTTCTGTCCATGTGTGTTTATTCCCTCCCAGGGCTATTTGAGACACTTCCTGGTCGTGTGCAGTGTGAGATGCTACTGAAAGCCACAGAGCAGTGTTTCAACACTTTGGAGAAGGCGGAGATGCTACTCCTCCTTCTTAAGCGCTTTCCGGAGTCAGTAGTTCAACACGGGGTAAGTACCAATACTTTAGACATGATTGTTTACAAATGAACCTGGACTAAATACAACTTAAACGATCACTGCCAACATTCAACTGTATGTTTAGGTAAATTTAGGAGAAACCTTGTTAGAGGCGGAGGCATCAGAGAATGTGGAGACTCCGGTTAACTGCTTTAGAAAACTCTTTGGTGAGTGACCCCCTCATAAAAATGTTGCTTATTATTAAAAAAGAAAAAGAAAAAAAACACTTGTCATATTTTATCATTGGAACACTTTTTCTTTGTTTTTACTCCAGTGTGTGATGTCCTTCCCTTGGTCATAAACAACATGGACATGCGCTTGCCAGCCAGCCTTATGCAGAATTATATGCTGAAAGCCGCTGAATTCTATATCGGCTATGTCACCCGTGGACCCTCACCTGATGTACAGATACAGGGTAAGGCTTCTTTTAATGCTAGCCCAGTGATATAACTTGAAATGAAACCGTAACTCTTCAGTATTCTTTATTTCCATACTTTTCTATTTATTACCTTCCAGCCTAACAGTTTTTCAAATTCCTCTTGTTAAGGGTCCCAAGAGGGCAGTTCCCTGAAGTCGCCCACCGTGTCTCGTGGTTCCCAGCGATATGTGATTGATGGCTTGTCAGAAAAGTCATCAGTGGTGGCAGAACCTTGGGAGAGGCTGTTGGACATACTTGCTGTGGTCGGAGCCCGCTGCGAGTGGCAGGGAGACAAGGGACAGAGGTAATCTACTATCAGCCTGTCAATCAACCAGAGCTGTGTTGCAGTTGTTTTTAATTCCAGGGATTCTTCACGTGCATTTATAACATCAGTCCAATGAATTATTGAATATTTAGTAAACCCAGTTTGAATTAATGCAGTCTAATACAACATTCCAGCAATCATTCCTACATTCTTAAAGTCACGATGTACATTTGTGTTAAAAGAGATGATCTTACTCTATGATCATTTTAATAGATTTATTTTTTTTTACAGGTGAAATTTGTTGTTATATTGTGAGCTGTTTGCAGGATATCTTCTTTTGAATAGATCAGAGTCACAACAGATCATAATTAGATAAACACATTGCTTTATAGTAGTGTAGGGTTAGTGTAGTTGCTCTGGTTTACTACATTTATGTAAAAATATACTCCATCACATACTGTAAGCCATTAAACATAAAAACAAATCCTTTAGTTAAATCTTCAAAAATATAATTAGCAGAATGCTACATCAAATGTTTTCTTACAAAATGTCCAAATGGTGTTTTCATCATGTCATGATGAGTCTGTTATAATGTGAGACATTCAGAAAGAGATTGTTTCTTGATGCTTTTAGAAGATTAACAAAAGGGGCGCCTGAACAGAGGGTGTGGTCCTCGAAGTGGGCAGCCTAGGTTCAACTCTTAGCTGCATATTATTCTGCAATCTCATGCTGGTGTCCCCCTCCGTCCACTGTCCTTTTTGTCTAAAATAAAGGCAATAATCAGTCTAATTCATTCTGTGTGTGTGTGTGTGTGTGTGTGTGTGTGTGTAATGTCATTGTTGTAGGAGTTATGTGGACATGCTGCAGAGAGTGAAGGAGCTGTGTCGCTACCTGCCTGGTCTCGAAGGAGACACAAGATCGCGCTGCTGCAGCCAAGTGGTCATTTGTGCTGCGCTTGTGCTCTTCCGCAGCGCCTTCCTCTACGTCTCAGCTGTACAGCCTGCACTATTCCAGGGTCAGAGTTCATCTTTGTATGCACACGTAGTTCCCTTCCTGTCATTCATCTTTGTTGTCCTGAAGACGAAAGGTTACTTGATCCAGTGACGTGTTTCATGTTTTGCAGGTGTGAATGCGTTGAGTTCTGGGCCGTGGATTCTTGTAGAGGATTTGAGTTCGGTGTATAATGACATGGAAGTGGAAAGAGGAGCAGCTAAACATGTTCATAAGAAACGTAAACTGGCTGATGGAAGGGAGAAGACAATGGTGAGGACACATTCAGGAATCACTGAGATGTTTCTGTCATTATTGTGAGCGCAAAGCAAATTTGACAGATCACTTTCAGAGTGTAAGGTTTCTGTGTGTGCGCTCAAACAGTTTTGACTCAAGTGTGTATTCAGACGTATCTGAAAATGTACTTTCTATGTCTGTGTGACTGTAGAGCTCAGATGATGAAGAAGGCTTGGGAAAAGGTCGAGGTCGACACATTTTAGTGAACAAGACTGAGATGCCCAGCTGGTCAGAGACTCTAGACAGCTTCCGCACGGCCAGAGAAAGCTGGGACCTTCTTCACTCCCACGACGGCCTGGAAACAGGTTATTACCCTTTTCTTTATATATGCATTGCTTTGGACACTAAGACAGGATCAGGTCACTTCTACTGCGGTTCTTAAAAATACAACTTGTAAAATTGTCTTCCCTTAATTTCTTTATTTATAAAAATTAATAAAATGGGGGATAAATCTTTGCATGTAACCTTTTCCGTTTATAGAGTTTAAGAAGATCTGCGGCACCTGGAAGACGGACAGCTGGCTGTGGTTCAGAATATTCCTCACAGACATGATCATATACCAGGCAAGAAACAGTTACAATGTTTTCATTCTGACACTGGATGCCCTTTTATAGTATCTTTGGTCTATACTTTTGAAAGTATTTTATCTGATTTTAATGTTTATTTATTACGATTAATTTGGGGCCTTTATTTGGATAGGACAGTGGATAGTGTAGGAAAGGAGCTGCAGGTCAGACTTGAATCCAGGCTGCTGGCTTGGAGGACTACAGCCTCCGTTCATGCGGTGCACTCTAATCGCAAGGCCATCTGCGTCCCCAAGCATTTAATTTTTTAAAAACTGGATAACATAAAACTATGTCCTTTAGTTGAAATGTAGTAACTGAATAAGCAGCAAATAACTGTGTATAGCTAAATAGCTATATTTAATATTATTATTATCTTTTTAAATAATGCAATCTCCTAGGATCTATCCATGTTATTGTTGTAATGTGTTGTGTGATTTTATGCTGATTAATAGTGTGTGTCTCCAGGGTCAGTACCGTAAGGCCCTCTCCAGCCTGCACCAGATGGCTGCAGTGCAGCAGCCTCAGCCTGGGCAGCAAAGCCCCTCCGGTCAGGCCAGCCTGGAGCACCACAGGGCCCTCATACAGCAGGCCTCCTGCCATTACGCACTGGGAGAGCACAGGGTAAACACACAGACACCACACACACAAACATACAGACCCAGCATTCCTCTAAGCTGCGTGTGGACCATGTATGCACTATTACATGTTGCAAATTGCTTCATTTCTCTGTCCCATTTTGTTATTTCTCAATGAACACCTTGCTCTGTATTTTAACTGTTGGTTTGATGTACTCTCCTTTTTGTACCACATTGAGATTTACAGTCTCTGTAATTACCATACCATACTTTACATCCAGTGCTGCACACATTTACTGTAGCTGCGTCCTCTTCTTTTAATATATTTTCTTCATGTTTTGATTGCTGTTGACTTGTTTTTACCATATTGTGCCCAAAGAATAAATCACTGACATCAACTGACCTGTAGATGGTGTACACATTACCGTCAATTTAAAAATAAATTCAACTGCATATAGTTGTTTTAGTTGATATGTCAGTTCTAGTTTTGTATTACAGTTTAATGCAGAGTTTCTTCATCAATCTAAAAATTCAATCAGTTGTATTAACTGATGTGTATTCCTATAACATTTATCAAGCACATGTTCCAAAATATTCATTGACAACTTCTTGAAATGTGTTAGTATATATGTGTAATAGCCCTGCCCTGTATACACACATGTTACACTGTTCATATCGTACTCAATCTATAAATCAGATGGCCTGCGAGAAACTGCTCGATGTAGTCAGTGGGCTGGTGCCTCCAAACAAAGAACCAACAAAGAGCCAAGAAGATCAGGGTAGAGTCAAGACCAAAACAAGGAAAGGTAAACACCTAAAGCTTTTGTCAAACAACATTCTGTCTGTGTGTTTTTGATCTATGAACGTCTGTGTAAAATGGACTTAAATTATAATTTTTATAATGTGGAAAATGGTTAACATTGTGTTTCTGCATATTGACACATTTTGATAGTAGCAGTAAATCTGTATCAACATTACAAGCAAACTGCTGGTTACCTTTTGAAAGTTAGATATGAACAAAAACACACAACTTTGCTTTAACTGCTGTTATAAATGACACCATTTATGATGTGATGTAGAAACATATCAGAACACTTTGAACAACAGCACTCATTTTGTCAACCAGGTAATGACTTGAGATTGCTGCCCTGCACCAGCAAAGCTGTTTTACCTTTCTGCCTCCAGATGATGCTTGCCTGCTTCAAGGTACAGTAACAAGTAAAGTCTGTTTAACTGCATGAAACTACGGTTATCTTATTTTTAGACTTGGACTGAGATAAGTAGCACTAATTGTGCTGTTGATTTTTGCTAGAATATTTGGATTCTTAAAAGTTTAAAACCCACTTCATCTCTTTTTCTTTCATCCATGTAGCTCCGTGCCTTCACAGACAGCCGGGACGACCTGTCCCTTGGTCATGTGGTGGTGCTGCTGCAGCATGACTGGCCTCAGGGCGAGATGCTGTTTTTAAAGGCAGTAGATAAGATCTGTCAGCAAGGCGGCTTCCAATATGAGAATTTCTTCAACTATGTCACCAGTATCCTTTTTTACCCACACCTCAATAATACTCTGAGATGGTCATGCCTTGTTCTCTTATCAATCCTGTCAAACACGCACAGCTGGCCAAACAAAGAGAAGAGCAGGGAACTTGTTCCAAATACATTGTCAATTAATGTCTGGTTGGAGCTTCAAAATGTTTGTCTGCCAGAGGTGTTTATATATGTAGGACCGGAAAACAAGAAAAGCAAACAAAACAGTATGAAAGCACAGGTGGGGAGTGATCTCACAACACAGATATTAATTTATAAAAAATATGACGGGCCTATGGCGAGTTGGATAGTTTTTCAATTTTTCCCAAAGTGAATCAAACTGTTCCAGTTTATGATTGACAAATGCTTTTATCCTCTCCATTTTGTAGATGTCCATCATAATTTCCATCATTGCATTTAGCTTCTATAACAGCCATGTCCTGTCTTTCTACCAGCCACCATTATTAAGGATTTTCTCTTCAGCCATTATGGTATAGGGTCTTACAATCCAAGGAAAAATGTCTTGAAAGGCTTTGTGTATGCCTTTACAATACACTCAAAATTTTGCAACATTAATTGCAAGGTTTTTATTTATTTATAAAGTTATTTTCTATAAACTCATGATTTTAACCAGACATCGACATGCTGGAGGAGTTTGCATACCTGCGTACTCCAGAAGGGGGCAGGATTCAGCTGGAGCTGCTACCGAATCAGGGGATGCTCATCAAGTAAGAGTTTCTCATTCAGAATGCTTTGAGTATGCGTCGTGACTCAACACACTCCCGTTTTGTTCCTGTTTTTAAGACAACAGTGCAGTTATTAATGATCTAAGTAGACATGGCCTGTGGGGGAAATTGTACTCTGAATAGAAAATGCTGTTAAGGAGCAGGCATTAGAAAAAGAAGGGGGTTTTCTGGTCAAAATAAACCTGTTATTAAACGCCTTCAATCATTGCTGTAAATGTAAAGACAGTTTAATGCACCCTCACTGACGGAGAGTTGTTGAATGTTGCTGTCCCTCAGGAATCCTAGTCCCGCCCTGGGGGTGGAGTTAAATACCCTTCTGCTACAAGGGGTGCAGACGATGGACAGGTACCCCAGGCCCCTCCTCCCACAGTCCCATCCCTCCCCCTACACCAGTCACCCTTCCCTCATTCCCTACTTCAAGGCTTGTCATCCCCCCAGCTTTGATTTGGGCCTGTCATTCTACATCAAGTCGTTCTAGTCGTTCTTTGATTTTATGTCGGCGTTTGTTACTTTGAGCCATCGCTCGTCTTTCTGTGGTCATCACTGTTGTTGTTGTTGTTGTTGTTGTTGTTGTTATTTGCGGATGATGTTGGTCTTTTTGTGCAGCCAGTTGAGTTTTCTGCCTTTTCATAACACTTGATCTCATTTCATTTGTGAACTTGTTTTGTGTTTTATACTTTATGATGATGAAGTGTTTGGTGTTTTATATTGATTGGTTGATTTATATAAAGGAAAGAGTGAGTGCCATTTTGTTTTCATAATTTTTTTCTGCTGTATACAGTACTGAGTCTCAGTTAATGATAAATAATAATCTTCTGACAACCTGTATCTTTGTATTTTAATTATAATTTTCCTTTTTTTTCTTTCTTTTCCCCCAGACACCACACAGTGACTCGAGGAATCACAAAAGGAGTGAAGGAAGATTTCCGTCTGGCCATGGAGAGGCAGGTGTCGAGGTGTGCGGAGAACCTGTTCAGTGTGCTTCATCGTTTCTGCATCAACGAGAAAATCATCATCATCCAGTCTCTGCCTTGACGTCTTGTTTGTGACTTTTGGACCTTTGCCTAGCTGATGTTTCAGGGACAGTGGAAATGCAGCTAAACTGACTTTGATGCTAACAGCTGCTTACAAACACAGGACATGTTTCTAACTCTCTCTTCATCATCATCATCCAAACTCGTTACTCGTCTGAAAAAGGTGTCCTTGCCTTCAAAGTTGCCCTCTAACTCAAACGAATACTCGTGCAGTTTTACTGTATGTGTGTAGTTTTCTTCTTACGAAACACATGCTCAACCATATATGGAGTGGTTTAATCATTTTGTAACATTTTGTGGGAGTCGGTGTTGACAAAGAATTAAGTTCATTTTTTCATATTGTTAGGTCCAGTTTATTGCTTTTGTTACAAACTTGATGAAATTGTTAGTTTATTCGTTTGTTTCAATCAAATATCCTTCAAATGATTTTCAGAAATCAAGGTTTACATCAGTAAAAAAAAATCAGTTCATGTACAGATTTTAGTAAGCTCATAGCTCAATAAAAATGCTCATTTGATAAAGAATATTTGAACATGCTCTCCAGTGTTTCCTCTAGCACACACTCTTGTTTTCATTCATCTTCCCATTTCTGTATAATTCTGCTTCCCACAGTTATCCCTCTAGTTCTGTGACTGGTGCATTTGGCAGGTCCGCCTGTAGGGCAGCCCTAAGGTTAGCCCAGAACAGCCTGTGCTTAGCCCTATCCTGAGGCCACTCCAGGTATGTGTGCCGGCACATCATGGACTTCAGCTGGTAGTACTTTGATGGGATGAGGTATTGAGGAAGCGGCTCCAGCAGCACCAACACAATGCTCTCTGATCCCTGAACAAGGCGCTGGTGGCTGGCAAAGTACAGCTCATAATGGCACCACTCGCTCTTAACAAAGTGGGCAGACAACACGAACACGGAGCGTCGGCATTTCTCCACACAGGTGACGATGTTCTCAATAATTGTCTTTCCAGGAACAAAGTTTCTCTCATGATGGCAGATTCGAAGCCCCCCAGCTGGACCCTCAAGGTTGGGAAGAAGAAAATTGTGCACCCAATCTGCATCCTGCTGGCTGTAGGACACAAAAGCATGAAAGTCAATGCCCACCAGATCTTCAGGTCGAACTTGCCTTGTCCTGGCGCGATGTTTGGCTCTGGTCCACTGCCAGATCATGCGAATGTACCAGGGAACGTCCAAACAATGGCAGAGGGCCACAAATGTAATAATCAAAGCCACTGCTGGGAACAGGATGGTGGCAGCTAGAAGGCCTACGTTACAGGAGACCTCTAGGATCAAGATCTCTTTCAAGGTGGAGTTTCTAACGACCTCTGGATAGGTGCAGTAATAATCCAACGGCCAGCCCAGCAATTCAATTCCTGAGTGACTGTTCTTCTGTTCTGATTTGATTCCCAGTTTTATGAAATCCCTCAAAGCACAGGTGCAGGTGAATGGGTTTGAACCGACGTCCAGGGTTTTCAGTTTAGGGCAGCTCTCCAGCTTTCTCACTGATGGGGCGTGGAGGGAATTTAACCTCAGCAGAAGAGTATTTATTGAGGGGAAACCATTGCATGGCGGCAGGTCCCGCAGCCTGTTGAAATTCAGATTCAGAGATGAAAGGTTTGATAGTTCCGTGATGGATGATGGTATTACCGATATCTGGTTGTTCTGGAGATCCAGTGTCTCTGTTCCATTTGGAAGACATTTAAAAACAGAGTCTGTTAGTCCATTCGAGGAAAGAGTCATATTGGTGATGCTTGGTGGCCAGAAACATCTCTCCAAACCGTCGTATACCAGAGAGTTAAGGCTGAGATCCACTTCTCTCAGGGATGACATGTATTTCAAACGTTTGCTAATCACCTGAAGGCTCTTGAGATTGTTTCCTAGCAAATTCAGTCTCCTAATATTAACCAAATTCTCACAATCGACAGTTTGTTGACCCTCCACTCGGGAGAAGATCGAGTCAGAGAGAGCACAATAGGAGAAGTCCAGGTGGAGGAGGGGACTGTGTGACTTTGGACATGTCATGTGTATGATTGAAACTTCGATCATAGCTACACTCTCCACTGGCATGTTTATGAAATAGTTGTATACATCCTCCTGTGAAAAAAAAAAAGACGTCACTACCACCTGCCTGGCTGTGAAGGACTTCATTTGAGATGTCTTGGCCACAGCTGTTTCTTCATTAGGTAATTTGGATAGGATCACATCACAGAAGCTTAAATGATCAATAGATGTAGCCATAATTTCATTTATAGTGTCAGTTAAGTCACTCCAGGTGATTGACAAGTTGGTTAGATAAAGATGAGATGTGTGGATTTCTTCTCCCTCCTTGAACAGTTTAATAATATCTTGGTAGCCATCCAACAAATTCATCAACTCCACTTCAGGAAAGAACGACACAGCATCAGCTAACAGATCATGGTCCATTATTTGATATTTAGTAAAGGAAATCTGAAGCCTTTTGGTATGCGCTTGCCTCAGGCTTCCTGCTTCATATTTCAGCTCATCCTCCAGGGAAAGGGTCAGCGTATGTAGTTTCACTGCAGCAATGCTCTTGAAATCACCCATACAGATGTTCTTGGCTCCAATTGCAAATCTCTCCAGATTTACCAAGGCGATGAACTCACTCCCAAGTGTCATCGCGAGGAACTGGTTGGAGGTCAAATTAAGTACCTGGAGATTCTGAGTATAGAGCAGGTACCGCTGGCCTGACAGGTTCGTCAGCCTGTTGTGTGACAGGTCCAGCTCTTTCAGGAGTGGTGTGTCCAGGAACGTCTCTGTGTCAATCTCCTCCAAACTATTCCACGAGATGTTCAGGGACCTCAGGAGGGGTGTGTGTTTGAAGTCTCCATGGTGAAGGTGCTGTATGTGGTTGCATGAAAGGTCTAAAAACTCAACCGTCTGTGTCAGATCCTGTGGGACCGAGGAGAAGTTCTTGGATGAGCGGTCCACAAAGCTGTCAGGGAATGAAGCGCCCAGCTGGAGCCCCATAAACATGGCTCCCACCCAGAGGACAACCGCCAGGGGCTGCATTGTTTTTCTGGATAAAGTCAGAACATTGACAGCTTTATTATTTATGATACAATCTCTCAGATGTCAGTTAACTAACTAAACCTGAGGGTGAGGGAGAGGTTATGCAGCCTCTTACGAGCCAGAAAAAGTTCTTAAATTATTCCAACCTATATGTAGGTTAAATTGTTTGACAGGTCCCAAAGATGGGGATCATTTTAAATACATTATACACAGACGGGTAGCTTGTGAATTACCACCGACCTCTAAAGAAATGATTACTAAAGATTGCAAATTAAGATTTGATTATTCATTTGTAAACCGTGTTTTGACTTCTCAGTCTGAACTTATTAAATAGACAAAAACGATTATTGAATGTTTTCAGTGTAGTAAAGTAAAAAATAATAGCCTATTTACATTTAATTTGCAGTGCAATGGAAGAAGCAAACAAAAAAGTGCAGCTGTAGCTGAATAAATGTAGGCTATGTATAGTTACTTCCTACCATTGATCATTTTGGTGGCCATAATAAGAGTAACAAATAATTTTCACAAACAGTCTTTCTGCCTGTGTGTAGATCTCATTACTGTAGCCTATCATTTGAAATAAATCAAACAAAATCCTAAATAAATAAAGATAGCTCTAAAAACTTTCCTAATCCATATACGGTAAAATTCACTCACCTGTACTGAGGTCAGATGGATCTTTTCAGAAGTACTTTAAGTCTACAAAAAATTCCAGATTGAAAAAAGGTGATAAAATGCACCAATAGAGAAAAACAACAACAATTCAACGATAACCCTCAACCATGAAGACTGTCAGGCTTCATCGTTCCTCTCTAGTTAGTCTAACAACATTAGCAGATGTTACAGTAAAAGCAAAGCACTGACAGGATACCAACACGGAAAAGAAAGTAACTCTGTCCAGTTACATTATTATCGCTTCTACATCCTCTTTTCACTTCACTTTTTTTGTACACAACTGAGCTTTTTATAGGTAGGGATGTACTAGCTCTTGTCCTGTGAAAGTTACACAGTGTACTTCTGATTTATATGGAATTCCATTAAACCCAGTGTCATCAAAAAATACTTAAACTTACTGAAACAACAAATCTAATTTGATAGGGAAAAAAACCTTACCCAATCCCCCCAAACAATTAATCATTTCAAAAGTTTTTCTTTCGGTTGATTGTCTTTCAAAGAATTCCAATCCTATTTTCTCCATCATAATAAGAAGTTTCAGTTTGATTTAACAGATACAGCAAAAAAACAAAAAACATCTAAAGATTGATCCTTTCCCCACTGGCTCAAACGTTTACCTATGTTTTATATCAAGAACACTCTCTTGTATATTGATCTCTGTGATAGAGGTCCTCTTGTAAGGATGTCGTGAGTTGCATGAAGGACAGATTAGAAACGAATCGAATTGCTTATAGGCTGTTATCCTGTAGTATCATAGCGACCACACTGAGGTCAGTCAGGGTGGTGAATGTCCATTTCCCAACTCAATTAACTTAACCCACTAATGTTTTGAAGGAGGGTGTTTCAATTGCAACCACACTGTTTCCTCTAATCAGCTATAGACCCTGCCTTTGATGACTGAGGATGGAGAATGAGCTTATTCATGGGGTGTGACCTGTTTTAATGTGACTGAGAGGCTTAAATAAAAGACAGACACACAAACCCATGCAGCACACACACTTCCCTGCAATGTTTGTGTTCTAGCAGCACTTCTGTTTCCTCGGGGCGGAAAACATAACTCACCCGACAAGTGGAGCTAAATTCAATAAGCTGTTATTTGCTGGTGTCACTGTTCTCACCTGGTGATCAAATATAGGATTATCAATGTGGTCATTCTGTCCGTAAAACAACAGCTGTGCAAGTGCATTGTATTTTCTTTCCTTCTTTATAATATATATGTGCAAAGTTGAAAAAATAAATGAAATCTGTTCAAATGTGAATTGTGTTTTCATTCGACACTAAAAAAAAAACCCTGTATGTGTCCGCGGTGTGTACTCCCTCTAAATTATGGAGCCAAGATCAGAGTATGAGCTAATTATTGACACAAGAACCTTCTTTACAGCCACCAGCAGCATGTTTATAGCTGTGTGTGTATGTATTTGTTTGTGTGTGTCCTAACGGTAATAGTTCAGTAATATCATTTGTGTCATTTGAGTTTTTATATCTCTCTTTAATAGGGTGATATTTGGTATAATCCAGAGTACCTGATTGACCGTGTGGTGACAGTAATTTAACAAGAAACGTCTTAGAAGTATATATTGTGAAAGCGAGTGTGGACATAAGTCAACCTTTGAATGTGTGAACATTGTGCGGTAGGGAGGGGCTGAGTGGGAGCACGAGTACACTCAGGGAGAGATAGGGACGTCTGACCAGGTCATCAGATGAATTCTGCAGCACCTTAACGCTTCAGATGTTGTTGCTGTCTTGTTGGCTTTCTTCCTCAACCATCATGGATCTCTCAGATTCCCAAAAGAGGACTTATGATATTTACAACAGCATTTACTTTGGCTGAAATGAGCCACCATCTTCAAGTGAATTTCTGAAACAGGACAGACTCGGTCAGTATGCTGCACCACCAATCACCTCCTCGTCAGCTTCTATCCATCTGCCTCGTGTTTCTGGTGTGTGGTGTGAATAAAGCTGTTTGTTTGCTCGGAGGGGGCAGGAGGATTTGGCAGCAGCCCAAGCCGGAACCCTTCAACAAAGACCAGTCTTTCCTCCATGACACGTTCCCTTCAGGGTTCCTTTGGGGGACAGGAACGTCTGCCTTCCAGACTGAAGGAGCCTGGGATCAAGAGGGTAAAGGCCCATCCATCTGGGACCATTTCACCCACTCAACTGTTGGCACTGATTTGGCAACCGAAACTGCAAATGTGGCAAGTGACAGCTACACTCGCTGGGAAGAAGATGTGGAGGCACTGGAATATCTGGGAGTAATATCATACTCTTTCTCGCTCTCCTGGCCCAGACTTTTCCCTAATGGAGATGCAAAGAATCAGGCCAACCCAGCAGCTGTGGAGCATTACAGCCGCCTCATAGAGAAGCTTCTGGAAAAGAAAATTGAGCCCATTGTCACTCTTCATCACTGGGACCTGCCACAAGTCTTACAGGAACACTATGGTGGCTGGAGAAATGACACACTGGTGGGGCTGTTTGAGGAGTATGCTGCATTTTGTTTTCACACATTTGGGAGTCGTGTTAAGATCTGGCTCACAATGCATAACCCGTACCTGGTGGCCGTGCAGGGGTACGGGACAGGTGTGCATGCTCCTGGAGAAACAGGAGGTGCTGCTGGCTCGCTCATTGTGGCCCACAACCTGATCAGGGTGAGTAAGATAGAGACAATCAATTAAAATGAGTCTGCAGCTACATAAAGCCAGTATTCTGCAGGAAATGTTGCATTTCTGTTATGATGTAGAGTAAACTGTCTGTGAGCTTTGAACTTCTGCACCTATATCAGGTGATGATGGTCGATTCATGTTTGCATCCTTTAAACGATTTTTAGGTCACAAGACAGCAAAGCAAATGCAGATTTCACAAGTGCTCTGACATATACTGTATAGTTGAAACCAAAACAATTCATTAAAAAAAAGGAATAAGGATGTTTTACATTGTTAAATATAACAGGTGCAGCCTCAATGCTTCACTGTGACAGTTCGGTAAACAGAACACTTAAACAGACATTGAGGTCAGAGTCCACCACATCACCACTTCTGTGCTTGAGGGAAACAGTGTGTGACAGGAAGTCATGGAGATATGCATCATTGATAACCGCTTATGTTTATACCGCATAGCACAGGTGGTGTGTGTACAGCTCATACTGTGCAGATTGAGCAAACAGGAAGTCCCTGGTGGGTGCTTAATATACTTGTAATGACCCTTTAACCTCCACAATGGAAAATGCCTCATTTGTCTCTGCGTTTATTTCTTTGATCTGACCGTTTGATTGTGATTAAGTATTAGACTACACTGCATCATGAAACTGTGTCTGTGATTCTAAGGCCCACGCCAAAGCATGGCACACCTACAACACCCACTTCCGTCCAACTCAGAGGGGCCAAGTATCCATTGTTTTGGGAACTCACTGGGTTGAGCCTCAAAGAGGAAAATCCACAGTTGATAACATCGAGTTTTGCCAGCAGTCCATAGAGGCCGTCCTTGGCTGGTTTGCCAACCCCATCTTTGGTGATGGGGACTACCCACCCTCTTTGAAAATAAAACACGGGGCCCTCCTGCCTTCTTTCTCCCCCGAGGAGAAGCTCTGGGTGCAGAAAACAACTGACTTCTTTGCTTTGTCCTTTGGGCCCAACAACTTCCGTCTGGGCCGAGGCCTGGTGCAGTATGGGCAGACTGTTTCCCCGGACCTGAGGCGCATACTGGGCTGGATAAAGCTGGAGTATGGGGACCCGAGGGTGATGGTGGCAGAGGGAGGCTGGTTTTCTGAAAGCAGTGTGGGAAGAGAGGACACGGTAGCCATTTACTTGATGAAGAGGTTTATCAACCAGGTTCTGCAAGGTAATGAAGACGGTAATGAAAAGATGAGGTTCAGAAAACAAAAATTCTGCTTTTAAATTCTGTGTTTTTCTTTTAAAGCTATCAAGTTGGATGGTGTGAACGTGTTCAGCTACAGTGCCTGGTCATTAGTGGATGGATTTGAGTGGAATTATGGCTTCACTGTAAGACGTGGCCTTTTCTACATTGACTTCAGCCAGCTAAACCGAACAAGGACTCCAAAAACCTCTGCTCAGTACTACAAAAATGTCATCACTGACAACGGCTTTCCCAATGACAAAACCTCCAGAGAGTTACAAGGACGTTTCCCCTGTGAATTTCACTGGGGAATCGCTGACTCCACTTTACAGGTAAGAAAGAGAGACTACAATGAAATGTGAGAAGCAAACAAATGCCAAACTATCAGCTATATTGACTATGAAATTCATTTCCCCCCCCTGTGTGTTATCGTAGGTCCACTTCTACCCTTTCTCACCACAGTTTACTGACCCACATCTCTACCGCTGGAACCTTACCGGGGACAATTCATTGCATCCAGTCCCTGGTGTGACGATGCAGACCAAACCAGCCCAGTGCACTGACTACCTGGCTATTCGTGGTCATCTTAACCTGTTTGCGTCCACAGAGGCATCTCACTACCGCTTTGCCCTTAACTGGTCTCTGATATTACCCCAGGGAGACATTTCCAATGTGAACATGGAAGCTCTGAGGTGAGAAATAAAAAACATGGACTGTCACTTTTTCTCAGTTTCATTGTAATTGAAACATTTGAAGATATCTGATTTAGTCTCTCTTGAACCAATACTTGATTCTATAACCATTTTTTCAATTTGTTATTACATTTAAAAGGTACTACCGCTGTGTCCTCAAAGAGCTCAAGAAGCGGGACCTAAAGACTGTCCTAATCCTCTACTACCCCACACACAGAGCTCCAAATCTGGGCTTGCCTGGGCCTCTGCATGCCTCTGGTGGTTGGCTCAACTACAGCACAGTAGAGGCTTTTCAGGAATATGCAGCTCTGTGTTACCGGCAGCTTGGGTCCTGGGTTCCTTATTGGATCACCGTCAATGAGCCAAACAGACTGGTAGATGTTTATTCAGGTGAGAAAGAGAAGCACCAGGCAGCTCATCACCTGCTGCTGGCCCATGCAAAAGCATGGAGACTGTATGAGCGGGAGTTTTTAAGTCACCAAGGAGCAAAGGTGTCACTCGCTTTACATGCCGACTGGGCTGAAGCTGCAAACTCCTTCCTGGACTCACATTCAGCAGCTGCACAGAGATTCCTTTTGTTTGAAATTGGTCGCTTTTTAGACCCATTGCTGGGAACTAGAAATAAGGAGGAGCATCACAAGGGGGACTACCCACAAGAAATGAGGGCCTACCTGGAGGAGAGAGCCAGAGTGATGGGCCTCCCCGGATCTCCTCTTCCAAGTTTTACTGAGGCCGAAAGAGAGGAGCTGAGAGGGACGTTAAGTTTTATCGCACTGAATCATTTTACTACCCGTTTGGTCTCTCCATATCCGCACACACAAGCTAAAATTCCGCACAAACAACCCCCTGATCATGGCTGTTTGACCCTCTCTGATCCCACCTGGCCCTCCTCTGGTCTGGGGCAGGCTCTTGTACCCTGGGGCTTGAGGAAGATCCTGAATTGGGTGAGCCAGAGATATGGAGTGGCTCTGCCGATCATTGTCACAGCCAGTGGGGTGGATGACCAAGCTCCTGTTGAGGACAAACTCAGGCAACACTTTCTCAGGAGTTACCTGCAGGAGGCGCTTAAAGGTGGGACATTCAGATTCACATGATCACTCATCGATCTCACAATGTTTGAAACAAAGAAAGAGAGGTGTATTGAACAAATGCAGCTCCATATTTGTGTCATTTACATGTTCATCTAAGTTTCTTGATGGTAGCAGAATTGTTTTTCACTTTAGCTCCCATTTTTTTTAGGTGTTCAGAAACTGATACCACTATAAATACACCATTGACAATAACAAACACCACAGTGTGGAGCTATACATTTCTGTCAAGCCAGCAACAGTCAGTCTTTTTTTCCATTACACTGCTATCTGGAGGGCCAAAACTTAAGCCTAGGAATCACAAAATGAGTATCAGGATGAAAATATAGAATCAGAACATGTCTTAAATTTGACTCTATTGCCTAGTTTAACTGTGTGCACCAAACACCAATACAAAATAATGTGTGAAAACCTTCTTTGCGATAACCAATTCTGATTCTGATATGAAATGTTCCTCTGCAGTGAAGAATCGTTTGAACCATATATTTTCAGTGGGAACAAAATAGACCTCTGCACAGACATGTTGAGTGCACAGGCAATACAGGTTTTAATACTATGATGGATCCTGCTATAAAACTGGACTTAATGAGAAATCATGAAAATCATAAAAGAGAGATGAGTGAAGGGAAAACACATTTTACAGTAACAGTACTCAGAGTTCATACCTTGCATTTTATTGCCATAAGCTGACCTGTACTTGCACATACTGTACATGTGCTTTCTTTTTGCTTTCATTGCTTAAACTGTAGAAGGATTTATTGAGTCTTAAGTTGTACTTCTCTTTGTTTCTCACTGAAGCTCGCCAGTTAGATGGAGTAAACCTGCAGGGCTTCTTTGTGTGGAAACTGCAAGACCGACATGTCCCCCAGTTTGGCCTCTTCACCTCTAAGCAACACCACTCCAAAGCTAAAGCCTCCATCGCTGTCTACAGAGAAATCATCACCCAAGGAGGTTTCCCTGAGGATAACACCAAACAGACCTGCGGGCTGAGCGCGCTGCAGGAACCTTGCTCTGTTTGTGCGTGGATGTTCGAGAACAAAGCAATGCTGGTGTTTGGAGGCTGCCTCCTAATAACATCTGTTATGTTCATAGCACTTGTCATCTTTGTCATCATCACCAAAAGAAACCAAAGAGTCAGGGGGGTGAACAGAATAATCAAGAGGAGGGAAGGAGTCACTGTGTGCTCATGTCGGCCTGTTAAGTACAAACTGCAGCGACATTAACTGTTTGTGAAGCAGAACAAAAACATGGTGGATCATTGTTAGAGAAGATTATTGATTATCTATGACTGTTTCCTTTTAGTGATCAGTTTACAAACAGTTATTGTTCAGATTAAGCACCCACATCCGTTTAACTGTGATGAAAGGTTATTTAAATGAATGGGAACAAAAATTGTAAAAGCTATTATGTCAGCATGTTTCCACACATAAATGACCCTGAGCTGGCAATAGATTTACTGAATACAAAATACCCCTTCTTTTGAAGAACATATGTCAATATTGTGATTAGTGTATAATAAAGTTATTCAGTGAGGATTTGGCTAACATGTAGGCCTACTTCATGTAGATTTAAGTTAATAATATATGGTTGTTTGCACCAAAACAGCATTGAACTGTAACTGTGGTAAAAGTGGTTTCCAGATTATATCGCTCATGGTATGAATGCATGGATCCGCTTCGTTCTAACATGAAACATGTTTTTCCATTTCACTGTGTGCATCTTCTGTGACAATGATGCCCCCTAGCGTCACAGAACAAAAAAATAAAACATCGATGTCTTTAATTAAAAATTCAAAGACACCAAAAATTACAGATAATGATTATGTGTATTTGTTAAGGTAGTGTTGTGACTGTGTGCCATTGAAACAAGTTTACATAAAGAAGTCGACATCATTGTTGCAATGGTCTCAGTCTCCCAACATCTGGCTATATATATATATATATATATATATATATATATATATATATATAGTTGCTATATGTTCATTGTTTTTCCAAAGAGCTTGTCCTAGGATTTTGTGGCCACTTATTAGGAAAGGGTTTTCTTTTAACTAATCTTTGTCCTTACAAGACTTAAAAAACTGTGACTGATGAAGTAAGGAGACTGCAGCAATGGAAAGAAGGAAGCTGACTATTGATGTTTACATGACTGTCTGCATGTAAAACCTTTTAACCCCAGAACAGTTTTGTCCAACAAAATCTCAGAGCAGGGCTTTCATAGTCAGCGACTATGGGCGTCCCCCTTCGACAAAACTTGGAAAAGGGGCCACTTTAAAATTCATGATTTGCTCGAAAAGATTATGGAATTCTTTGATACCTTCTGGACGGCAGTAGCTCAGTCTGTAGGGACTTGGGTTGGGAATCGGAAGGTCGTCCGGAAATTGGTCTGGTAGCTCGAGAAGTGCCAGTCCACTTCCTGAGCACTGCCGAGGTGCCCTTGAGCAAGGCACCTAACCCCCCCACCAGCTCAGGAGCGCCCACTGTGGGCAGCCCCCTCACTCTGAGACCTCTCCATTAGTGCAGGTCCATAGGATCCTGTTTGTGCATGTGTGTGTATTTCAGCCTATGTTTGTGTAGCATGTTAACTAGACAGAGTGTAAAAACGAATTTCCCCTCGCGGGATCAATAAATTATTATTATGGATCCCGATTATGGTATTTAACCTCGTAAAAACTCTTCAATTTAATAATAATAAAAAAAGAAGCAGAATATTGCTTTTTGACACAAATCCAAAAATAAAAAATATATTTATTCGTGTCCCTTGGGAAGATGGGATAATTGTACATTTTTATTTAATTTATTATTTATTTAATTTATTTGATTTATTTAATTTATTGTTTATTTAATTTATCTAATTTATTTGATTTATTTAATTTATTATTAATTTATTTAATTTATTATTTATTTAATTTATCTAATTTATTTGATTTAATTTAATTTAACCTATTATATCTTGTTATGATAAGTGACGTAATAACAATAATACCGTAATAATAATGATACACTTTTGCTGTATGAACTGATCAGCCAATAGGAGAAGTCGTTTGGGATGGCAATACAGATCACGTGACCCCCCTCTCCGCCAGACTGCATGCAGTTTGGTATTAAAATGTTTCAGTACCATCAACCATTGTGATGGTATTTGAGATGATACATCCATGTTGAGCTTTTTTTCTTTAATGTATAAAACGTCGCATCAACGAGAGGGACCGACGGAAAACCGGTGAACAACGTCACAGCTTGTTGTGTTTTTTTCCCCCCCGGTTGTATCCTAAAAGTGCCGAGATACTGAAAGCAAAACAAGCTAGCCGACGATAGTCAGGTCGGACGGACGGCGACGAGGCCCCAAGTCGGACGGTAACACGGGGGAAACCATGGCCAACATCGCAGTTCAGAGGATCAAACGGGAATTCAAGGAGGTGATTAAAAGCGAAGAGGTAAGTTGTCACATGTGTCGTGTCATGAAACAGCTATACTTGTTTTTAATCTTTCTGTGTGAGTCTGAATGTGGATGACGCGTCGCTGTGCTCAGCTGACAGCTTTCTGAGCACCGAGCTGCTAGCTGTGGCTAACAGTGTCAGACATAACTATCAGGCTTCACAAAGAATTACCAGAGCTACGTGTGTGAATATAAACCATTGCGGGGAAAGTAAAGACAAGGGCGTTATTGTTGTTAGCCAGCAGTCTTAACAGGTTGCTGAAGAATTACAGGAAATAACTGAGTGTCGTATTGCTAACCTTGCTGACTCGCATACCTTCTTTGGTAACCAGGCTAGCTGTGTTAGCAGAGGTAGATGTGGGAGACCAGCATGAACTACTGAATAAATGCTGTCATATATCTCCCCCTGGGATATGCATTATTTTGCCTATCTTTCCAAGTTGTCTTAAGAGGGCTATTATATGTAGATGTGATGTGTGCAACAAGTGTAGGTCAACTTTTGGCAAATGCTGCGGGAGGGGGGGGGAGGTGTCAACTTTGCTGCATAGGCAGGTTTGAGTTTGACAGCAAGCTAGCTTAACACTTTTGCAGTCTGCCTGTGTACTGAAGTTAAAATGCTTATTTGCCTTTTGATCCTCGCAGACAAGCAAAAACCAGATAACGGTGGATTTGGTGGATGAGAACTTCACAGAACTCAAAGGGGAGATCGCAGGTCCGCCTGACACGCCATATGAAGGTGAGGAAGCTTCCTGTCTGCTTACCTGTATGCATGGTTGCACGACTTTGTTATTTGATAGTGAGTGTCACCGACACTATTTACAAGAGTTTGTAGTGCTTCCTTGTTAATGTTCTCCAACGATGTGGATCAGTTGTCCTTTTACTGCATGTTTGATAATTACGAAACCTCTCATTTCTTCCAGGCGGTAAATATCAACTAGAAATTAAAATTCCAGAGACGTATCCATTCAATCCACCCAAGGTAGAAATTTGTTTATTTTTAGTCACATTAATTTCCACAAAAACACGGATGTCAGAAGCTCTTCATTCTAATGATTTGATTTGCCTTATATTCATTAAATCTCTCAGGTGCGGTTTATCACAAAGATCTGGCATCCCAACATAAGCTCAGTCACAGGTGCGATATGCCTGGACATTCTCAAAGACCAGTGGTGAGTAAATGTGTGCCGGCATTCCTGACATACCTCACCCAACATACCTACACTCGTGTTTGATAGCAACACAGTCGTCTATGCAGTGATTTCAACTGTATTCCTGAGTCTACAGCTTGTGTGTATTGATCCATTATAAAACACATGTGCTATAAATCAAATCAATGACTAAGTCTGATGATAAACACACATGTCATTGTGTTATTAATCCCAAAATTTTAGAAGATGATTATTTTGTTCAGGCATGTGAACCTTACACTGTCCTCCTTAATACTGAACATAAAATCTCTCAAATGCAAAACTACAAATGGTGGAAACATGACTAAAGGAGTCCATGAGGAAAATGTAAATGTCTTTGTTGCTCCACTAAACAGTCCCCTGTGTGCTCTTGTAGGGCGGCAGCGATGACACTGAGGACGGTCCTCTTGTCACTACAAGCCTTATTGGCAGCTGCAGAACCAGATGATCCACAAGACGCTGTGGTAGCCAATCAGGTGGGTGCATCTTTGTTTATGTCTTGATTGTGGCTGCAGATGTTCAGTCATGATTGAACAGTAGAGCAACATACAAAGGTTGCCATCTGACACTAGATATCTACGCATGTGTTTTTTACAGTTCTATGATCTAGTCAAATGCTTTCAGGATGTGAAAACTTTAAAATACAATTAGTAACAAACATCTAATGACAGCGTTTAAGATACAGGAACTCTTCTAATGTAGGAATTAAAGAGGTTTAAGTAAATGACTGTTATAGACAAATTGTAATAGAATGACCAGTGAGTTCCTCCACCTGTATCATATCTACACCACTAATGCATAGACATGATAATACGCTCTGTAAGTACCAGTTCTAATAACTAAAGTACTGTAACATCATGACAGGTTGGATCAAAAATGTTACTCAGTTGTATCAGTATGATTTAGTACTTGCTCCTGCAGAAGCATACTCCTTCTTACATTTCGGCTGGAGGCTGGGTCTTGTTGATGGACTTCTGCAGAGCTGAAAATTATTTGGCAACTATTTGATAATCATTTGATAATTGTAGAAATGTGCTTCCTAAATGTTTTGTTTTGCTCCTGTTCCTGGCCGTATATAATTCTATTACCCTTTCTTTCAAAATATTAGATATTTTATGGAAAAATAACCAACAGATTATCTGCAAACAAATAAGTTGCATCTGCAGTCTGCTGTTTAAAATGAGAAGGTCCTCTCTTGTTTTTTTCTTCATTGACATGTATGCCTAAACAATGGTAATAGGACATACACATTGCAGTACCGTGATATCCATCTTACACAACTGGCTCCAACAGTGTAAGAGATGGGAGGGGCATGCAATTTTATTTAGAGTTAAATATTCTCCTTATATTGTGTTATTTGTCTTAAATAACATAAAATAGTGTGAAAATAGTTGAAAAATGTGAGCTCCCTCTTGAACTCGTATGTACAGTATCAGTCTGACTCACTTCTGCATGACTCTGAACTACCCTTAAATGCCTCAACATAGGTGACACATTTTTTTTGTGCTTCACACACTTACATGGTACACGTGAAGCAATATTCTTTGCAGAGTTTGTAAAGACATGTTGTGAAATATTGTGTGTAGGCAGTAAGTGTGGCTGTTTGCCCTACTCTATTGGACACATTGTAACACCTACATACTATCAGTTACTCACAGTGTAGTAACAGTCATCTGTAACCTATCAGCCCACAGCTTGATCAAACATACTCAAAGGAATAGAATAAGATTGGATAAGATACAGCATGGGGGGGGGGGGGGGGGGGTTATTTTATCAGCTGTATAGATTAGTTTCTAAGTTTGGAAAATGTTGTACCTTTCAGTATGCTTTAGCACCAGTGAAAACACTTCATGACCAATCAACTTTAACTCTATTTGATCAGTCTAGTTGTCGTTTTGCATCATAACTTTTATGAAATGAAGTAGCTCAGTTTAAATGCTTAAAGCTTTAGTTGCTAGAAAATCTACACCTGCATTTAGGCCTGCACATGGAATTGAATCACAATCACAATCTTGACCTTCCCACGATCAAACTTTATTCTGCTCAACTTGTTTCCCTTCAGTTCTCTTCTCTACATACACACACACACACACACACACACACAGACGCACCCAAACACACAGACGCACCCAAACACACAGACGCACTCAAACACACAGCCCAGAGGTGGTTTGCATCGGGGTGGGGATGTAGTTGCAGAGAGAATCACTCCAATGACTTTCATGTCATCTTACAGTAGGAGGCTGCTGTTGGATTATGTTTGGCAAATTGTTTGGGGCCGTTGCAGACCAAAAAAGCCAGGGTGGATTTTTTGTCCCAGTCCAGCCCTGGCAATAGTTGAGTAGCGGGATACATATTTTTAAAATATGCTATAAACAAACCGAAAAAATAGTACCTAAACTACCTATAATGAATAAATAATCAAGATCTCAATATTGATTAAAAATAAATCAGGATTATCATTCTGACCAAAAACTTGTAGCCATACCTACATTACATTTAAAGAATGAAAACCCAGCATGGAAAAAAGAAAGCTACGCAGCACTTGCTCTTTTCTTTGTCTCTCAATGTTGCATGAACCCCTAAAGTTTACTTAATTTACTAACTTTGTAGGAAATCTGTTTTGAAGCCACATATTTTTCAAAATGGTAAACATGGTCTTAAGTGCACTACTTTTCAGCTCGTAGGCCCATATGTCCCAGGGTATGTAAACAAAGCAGAAAAAACAATCTTTGTCAGACAGCGTAACTGTAGTTTTCCACTTTTGTTCATCCCACAGTACAAGCAGAACCCCGAGATGTTCAAACAGACAGCGAGGCTCTGGTCTCATGTTTACGCAGGCGCTCCTGTCTCCAGTCCGGAGTACACACGTAAAATAGACAAACTCTGTTCCATGGGCTTTGAAAAAGTAAGAATCTCTGAAATACTTTTGCCTATTTTCTGTAGAATTCTGCTGTAGAATTAAACTGATTGTGTGTTCCTTGTTTCTTTCCCAGAATGCAGTAATAGTGGCGTTGTCGTCAAAATCCTGGGACGTGGAGACAGCAACAGAGCTACTGCTCAGTAACTGAATCTTGACTCGGTCTTCATCTTTCTCTTGATCTCCCCCCCCCCCCCCCCCCCTCCCCCCCATCACAGATACACACCCTCTGTCCTCCAAATTTCCTGCAATTTCAAGTCGACTTATCCTCTTCTCACCTCCACAATTACCCCACCCCTGTTCCCTCCATCCCCTCTGTGTGGCATCTCTCCTCCCTGCATCATCTCTGCTGTACCACACTCTGTGTACCATACAATCTGTTGCTCTGTGAGCTCTTATCTTTGGTTTCTTTTGGTTCATTCAACATTCCACTCAGTGCTACAATCAGGTGTTTCACACACATCTTGCCCCCATTTAAAGCGAATTCCAGACTTTAGACCCCGCCCACACTAGCCAGCCCCCCTAGCTTTTGGGCTGCGTGCTAGAAACGGCTGTCAGTGACTTATCCTTGCCTATGCAGTGCATTAACTTTTCATTTCTGAAAACTTCAGCAGGGGAGAGTAAAGCCATTCTTGGAGGCTCTTTTGGACTTGGTCGTGATTTTAACACACTTTTTGGCTTGTTTTCTGAACAGAGTTTGAGCCAAGTCCTTGGCAAAGAACATTATTTTCTTTGTGTCTCCAGCTATCTTTTCTTCTAATTTATAAATAACAAACCATAAAAAGTAAAATGAGCTGTGAAGAAATATTTTAGGAAGCGTTGAGTCCTTTTTGTTATTCCCTTGCGGGGGTTTTTGGGGCGGATAAAGGAGTGCATTCATTGCACAGTTTCATTCAGACACAGATTAAGATGAGGCTCATTCCCAGTTCTGGAAACCAGCTCATAAAGTGTCCCCAAGGTGTTCACACAGAACACATGCAGATTTTTTGTTGGGCCATTCCCCCACATTAACTGTCAGATGACCACAAAGCTCTTGCAGCAAACTCCAGCGCCCATCCCCTCACCTTTTCTTCACACAGTTCTTTCATCTGTCCCTTTCCTCATATTTAGAAAACAAATATTTGTTTTGGCCTCCTGCAGGAATAAATCTCGATTCTTGTTTTTAAACAGAGAGAAAACAAAACAAAACAACCATGTCAGCAGTAACACAACCTGTCATATAAGTCTGGATGGAAATAGTTCATAACAAGTTTGAAAAATATTGCAGCATCTTAATGATGCCAATGGACAAATATGTCAAAATGATTCATCTGTAAATAAAGATATTAAAGTCTGTGTAAATTAAAACTATCTCTCCTTTCTGTGACCTGTCTTTACAGATCTGTGTGATTATTCTCAACTGGGATTTTTTCCCCCTCCAAGAAATACAACAAAAGGAAGAGACATTTTATGTTATTGTCTCAGTCAGGTGTAATGAGTTTAATCATGGTAACAATATTCATGGCGAGAGAATTTCTCTTCATAACAAGTGTGGTTTTGCATACATTTGAATAAAGACTAGGGAGAGGATGAATGGTCTAAGATCAACAGAAATTCAACCTACGGGGAATAAGATTGACCGTGAAAATGGAGCAAGAAGGCCAATTTAGAAGAGGAATGTGCGTGCAGGAGAACAGAAGAATAGATGATGTATATGTTGCAGGTCAGCTTTACTGTACAGTAGTACTTTGGACAGAAAAGGTAGTACTGCACTGCTGTTGCATAAGGTTTCTCTGTTTAGCAAACACACTTTCATACTGCATTTAGAGCCACTAAAAGAAGGTGACACAGGCGCAGCTCATAATGTTCACATCACCTTACAGTTGAGCACGCTGAGAATGAACAACAGACAGATGGCCTGCTTGATAGCATGGTGTGCTGGGCTGAACCTCTCCAAGAAACCCTGGCATTAATCTGAACACTGCATTCCAACCCGCATACACACACACACACACACACACACACACACATTTATGTTAACTAATTTACAGCTATGTTTAAATACAGGACCTTTGAAATGACTTCGTATTTGGCTGATCTGTTGCACCTGCCTCACAGTTAACGAGCCTCTGTGAGACAAAAGCTCGTTTTGTATCCCTCTACTGGATGTTGGCTTATACCTCTAGTTTGTCTTCCATCTGAAACTCCTCCAAGCATCCCGGTGCAGAGGACTGTTCTACACAGGGCAGGAAACATTAGACTACAAATTAAATCAAATGAACGTATTGTATCGTCATTAATGACTCCTCCACCGCATACCTTCTTGGATGCACTTTGTTCCAGCCATGCTACTATGGTTTTATTTTCATAGTCTGACAAAGAAGTCACACATGCTGCTGTTGGGAATTATTCAATGTGTGATGCAACAGTATGGTTAAAGTTGCTTTATTTCAAATGGTATATATTGATGTTACTAAGTTTCTTAATTATACTTCAGTACTATGCAACTGTTGTTGGGTAATATGTACAATGCACTGTACACCTATTGTTATTTATTTCTTCATAAATCCATAATTCCCCTTTCCATAGGTCATAGAGGGCCCAGAGAATGTAGATATACAGAGCAAGGAACAAGGGGAAAAGTTACCTGTGTTGTTTTTTTTAGCAACAGGTTAATCTGTTCTAAGCCTAGAAAAACATTGCTGTATTTAATAAAACTCAAGAAAATGATTGTACTTCCTCTAGGACTAAAACGTCAACTAAAAAATATCTTTATATTCAACTTTAACTACTTTTTAGGGAAGGTGCCTTAAGCTGGCTAAAATTGAAATTATTTTTTTCTGTCACTTTGTAATTAGGCTAACAGATAAGGTAAATTATCTTTTATTGATTTCCCTATCTAACACCTTAGACACAATAGGAACCAGGAGTTATTTACCCCTCCATCTTTTCTCCTCCTCCTCCTCCTACCAT